>NC_141057.1:44414066-44694066 GCF_041138505.1 Cibotium barometz | reverse complement strand
CCTAAGTACTACGACAAGGAAAGCAAGACACACAACACATATTTTCTTTAAGTACTATGACCAAGGAAACATGCAACACTCGTGTTTCATCTGGAACACCAAACCATATATGCCACTTGCAACCATGAAAAATGTCAATAAAACACAAATTGCTACTAAGGCATCGAATAATATCATTCCTTTAGTATACACCAAAAGCTCTCAAATCCTCAAGAACCTCATAATGAATGTACTCCGACATTCAAGGAATTCCTTTGCATGTTCTACAACATTAAAGATGTTTTCCTCTTGTGGTTAGAAACCACATGGACTTTAATTCAACAAATTTGCGTAACTGTTATACAAGTCTTTAGCAAATTGTTCTATAATGTGGTAAAGTTCAATTGACCACAAAGTTTAAGGAAAGCTACACTTTTCTCTCTCCAAAAGTTCTTGCATTCTTCCAAGAACCATTTACACATCTTGCAACACGAAGACGATTTCCACATAGATAGCATCTATGTGATGTATAGTGTCTAAACACTGCTAGAAAATCAAGAGGAACATGAACCAATAAGAGTATCACTCCCAGCCCACGAGTAGATACATGCATATCCACATGTCTACTCCTGCAACCACTTTGGTTGCTTGGCAATACATATTTATGTTTCTACGACTAACCATGTTTTTACTAACATGTTTATGGGCTATCTATGGTCACACTGGACACCTCTACTAATGTGAAATAATATCGTAAACCATTTCAATTATGGGAAATGATTTACTATAAAGCAATAAATGAGAAACTCTTTATCGCTTACCTAGTCTGTATATACATTCTGTATATACATATGCTATGATATGTCGATTAGGTATGCTTCCAACACACCTTACATTGATAGACAAACAAAATCAATCTCTGTACTTTGAGACTTCTTTGATATGAATAAGACAACATCCAATTTGTGTTCAATATTAATATGGAGTCTGGCGTATAACAAATCTTTGTTGCCTCCTCATTATAGTGGCAATGCACTACCTACCTGTAGGTGACAATATACTACCCAACTGTAATCGAGGACAACAAAAAATAATGGGTCTTGTACACACTTCATAAACATATTACAAAACACAAATGTGTATGATTATTCTCTTTCCTAGCAAAGTAAAGAGGAATAACATCCACTTTAACCTGTCTATCAAAACACCAAATCTTTCCCTCGATTTGGTTGAGTAACTTTGTACTCCTCTAACAGTAACTCTATACCCATGAATATACCCTTCTCAAGTTGGGATATTTACATATCTGTCTTTAACAAGACGCTCGAGACACTTATTGCAAAGTGCTCATCTAGATTGACTCAAAACCTTTGGCACTTCGGCACAAAGTATGGGGCATTCCAGCACCAAGTTATTGTTGATCCAACATCTAATCAACAACTATGCCAATCTCTGAACTCTACGGTTCAGTATCTAACTATGAGTTCCATTAGGTTGTGATAGTAGCCTTAGACTTCAACTTTTAGTGTGAATATAAATAGCAAAGTCCCTAAAGAAGTTGCTTAAACTTTTTGGTACCACCTCATGGCCATCTATCATGCCTGAGCATCTTTTTGGTACCACCTCATGGCCATCTATCATGCCTGAGCATATTGTGAAAATAATTCATGTATACTTAACTACACACTGAACACTCTTACCAATTTGGTTTAGCACCAAATTGACAAGGTTAGGGCTTTATCTAGAATAACAAGCACCTATGGTTTGTGACTTTCCATAAAATTTGAGCTCGTTTGGAAGTCAACACTTATCGGTTAAATGAATCTATCACTTTCTTCTGATAAATTTATCACCCCCATTTGACACAAGGTCAAGCAGGCATGAAGGGTCCACCCGTGAGTGCTCCGTCTCAGCACATAACCCATGAGATTCGTCTAATCACTCTGGATCAGCGCTCACTCTTCTTCTCTGTCTCAGCACATAACCCATGAGATTCATCTAATCACTCTGGATCAGCGCTCACTCTTCTTCTCATAGAAACCTCGACTAATCCCTCCGGATTAGCACTCCTTTCTAATGAGGAAGGCAATGATTGTTGGAAAGTGCACGCGCATACAACAATACCATACCAAAGTATAAACGATAAAGATAACTGCTAGGCATTCCGTACTAGCATCAAGATCAAGATTTGTATAATCACTCAAATTAACACCAAATTTAGTGTGGCTTGCCTCTAATCTCTCTAGATTAGCTTCGAACAACATGTTTAGTCCTAAAACACCATGTTTAGTCCTTGAGTTTATTTCTAAAACACCATGTTTAGTCCTAAACTCGCCAAACATGTTAGAATACTCCGCTAAGCTCTCTGGTCTTTCTAACACATCATGGTTTATAAAACTATGTTGGATCCAATGATAATAAATAACCATGCTTGTCTATAAAGAACTACTTCTCACTTTAACAAGGTAGTAACCCCATCACATATTGGTAATGATCCACTCATTTCCTAGTGCCTTGCAATTGGTAGGTTCTATAAGGACATGAACTTTGCAACATTAAATAGCCCAAGTAAAATAAGAATTTACTTTCCTTTCATGAAAGTCATTCCATACTTCCATGATTTATACTGTAGCAACCAAACATGCATTAAAAAATGAACACGAGTGTTGGATATAGGCAAGTCTACGCTCCTTGAATATTGTAGGGCGTCTCCTACATATCACAACCATCCAACTATACTAGTCTCCCTACTCACCAATGGTTCTATAGCATTCTCAAACTAGAAACCATTCTATCAGCACTAGCATTTGATCATGGCTATGCTACCCATAGCTTCTCCAAACTCTACCATTGGATTTATTTCCAACAAAATCTATCAAGTGAGTGTCAAACTCAATCTTGTCCAAACACTTGATCACTACGCAATAAGTATACCAACACTTGATAACTATGGAACAAGCGTATAAAGTCAACCTTTGTGTATAAATCTCGGTGTCCCATACCACCATGAACTTTATGAGCAGGTGACGCCCCATTTCATCAAATGAGCATGAAGTTCATTGTGACACATAAGTCAACTCTTTTCCTTTCCTTAAGAAATAGCTACGAAATCTCAAGCATATGGATGACTACACACCCAAGCCTATGGGTGTTTGTACTATATGAACTATGCAACACTGTATATGATGCATAGTGTGTTCCAAAGTTCAACATGCTATAATTTGAAGAACTATATCAAGTTCCATAGCCTCAAATACTCTATTTAGTGTATTTGTCAAACCAATCCGATAAGGTCTCAATGGCCCATTACATCAAGTAGTAATTAATTCCATTTATGAAGATCTTAAAGACTAGCCACATAATGTAGCTTTCTAACAAAAAGCTCTCCAAGATAATCCCATCCTATCGGACAATAGGAGCAAATACATACTCCACAAAGGTAGGTAAAGTAGCTCCGTACTCTATTACACATGTTGAACAATTAGGCATAACACACAAACACACATCCAGGTTTCGGTAAACTCCGAATTGAAAGATCACTACTACGGACCTCACTCTAAGATTACTACAAATCTTAGAATAACTCATCTCTAAGACCATGCACAAGTTCTTGCATCTCAATGGACCAAGCATAATACACTTTGGTTGTTATGTAGCACAACATATGTAGCACAACATTGCAGTTGTTTAGTATGTCCTCATCCAAGAGATCATCTCATGAATCTAGGACCATACAAGCACTATTAGACTCTTCAGCTTGACTTTGTTAAGTCATTCACTAAGCCTCTACGGGCTAGGATACAACATTGCAGTTGTTTAGTGCAAGACAAAAATGGGCAATGGATTAATTGGCATTATCCCAACAATGGAATCTAACGTCCTTGTGTGCCTAGCTTTGTGTGTGACTCGACACACACAAATTATAAAATGTCATGGCTTGGCTACACATTCATGTATAGCAACCAAGATATGAAAATTAAATGGTAGCTAATGCGTTCCATCGATGCAATAATCATGGTCACTCGCATTGGGTGCAATACCTCACATCCAAGCTCCATTACTCTTGAATCAATGTGGCTGTCATGTGTGACTACACACACATGAGAAATCGGTCACAAATACGAGTGCATACACGATAAATGATGACCATGACAATGGCCACAATGGTGCTAACCCTGCTCGAAAGATTTTCTCTGTCTATGCTACGATGACGGCACAAAATTACCTCATGGCTGACTTGTGTCATTGAGTGTGTGTTTCACAAACACCCCCCACCCCCCCCACACACACACATATAAAACATGTTCGAGGTTTTAAAAAAACAATTGGAACCTCCCCAAACATTAAAAAAAATTGGGAAAAAATAAAAATTTATTAAGGTTCTAAAACCTTATCGTCCGCTTGTGGCGCTAGGGATTGCGGACCGCCCAGAACCTATAGTGTTTCTCCTCGAGTGGTGTAGTGCCCGTGAACCTCAGACTCCAGTTCTTGTGTTTCTTTGCTATGATGTGGAAGCTCAAACGATCTCTCTGATGGCAAGCAAGCACATCAGACTTTAGTAGAAAACGGGTCAAAACAGAATCCCTACTTGCCCAATCATCTCATACAAAATGTATGGAACTCTGCCTACCCAACGCAGGTTTGGGGTGGCCCTTGGGCTTGGGGCTCTTGGCTCGCAAAAACACATATCTTCCTACCTTAAAAAAAATGGAGACTTTTTTTTTAAATTGTTCTTTGAGATTGAGAGGTTCCCTCCTTCCACCATATACTTTTCACACACAGGCACGCAGACCCCATAAAATGAGAGATCTCAAATAACCAAATTAAAGAAAAACAAGCTAAGGCTTATCTCTTTCGAAGCCTGGTCACATGCAAAGAAGCAAGAGAGGGACGATGAATTGAGGTGCCGCTCTGATACCAATGTTATGTCATCGTAATCGCCGCCATAGCACATGAGGGCAAAGAGCTCTAGTCACCACCCAGCCATAGAGGAGAATGTAGATAACACCACACTCCCAGGCACTTATAGGGGCCTGCCCACCCATAAGCTTGTCCAGCCACCCAACTGCTCTGACTTAGACACCCTCACCCTTAGACCCCAGATGTACCCGCCGTCCACGCTCCGGCATATGGACTCCACATTCGATCAAGCTCCCACATGCTATTACAAGCTACATGACAAAATGTATGTGGCAAAAGAAATTGTGATGCTAACACTAGTGGCAAGAAGGTGGTTCCTCACATTTCATTGGGGAACAAGAGTTCATCAACATTGTAGAGGAGATGGGACCATTGGTGGAAGACTACTAAATTAATTTGGTTGGATAGTTATGTTTTTGTAAACGAGTTATAAATATTTAAATAAGTAAAGTGTAAAACCTGAACAATTTGATTATTAGGTTTTGAAGGTCAATAACTGCAGCCCGGGGGTCGATACAGGCCTTCTAAGGAGAGCTTTGGCTTGGATGCACTTTTGAAGTTGAAACGAGAGTGCACTTACGACTTTTTCCACAAAAGCAGGTTCCTAGGATAAGGCTTCGAAGATGAGAAGTGATTTGTTTTCAAGATGTCCACCATTAGACCTGCTTTTGGGTTGGATTTGGTGAATCGAATGCAACGGACCGGTTTTGGGGCCTTACGACATGCATGGATACAATTCGACCACACCCGATGAACGTCAAATTAGGTGACCATGGCTTGTCATGTGTATGACCCAAGGTAGCATATTATAAATGTCATAATAAATGTGGTCAAAGGATTTCAATTGTGTTACATCGTAAATGACTTGAGTTTTCACCCAGCATGTAGGATCTTCTAACAATTATGACATGTAAAATGAAAGAGGAGGACATGGAGGCCCAATGTCTGTTTTGGGAGTGCATCAATGAGGTGATGGAAAACTATGGTTTTGAAAGGGCGGATATCTTTGGTTTCACAGTGGCGGCGCACATGCTAATTGGAATGCAGTTCAACATATGTTTAATGGTGGCAAAAATAATGTCCTCACAAATAGGAGAGGTCCTGCCTATTTCATTGGGAACAGAGCATGGTTTCCCACACAATAAAGTATGTGTATGCCACATCTCAAGGTGAGCACAAAGCAATGTGTGAGAAGTGGCGCATGGCTCCTACTAGTGAAGTTGCATCAGTAGTAGAGGCTCGATTAATACGTCAATGGTGGCACAATGGTCATGTTATGGACTCTTGGTTGAGTTGGTGGGAGATGTGCATAGAACATTGGGGTTTAGTCATGACAATAGTATAGAGAGAAGTAATGATAGTCCAAATACCCTAAGAACAAACCTAGCAGAGAGCAAAGAAGGACATACATTCGCAACAAGGTCACATGCAGCGAAACTCCTCGTGGTGGTAAGAGGTGTGGGCTACACATAGCTAGATCTGCAAAGGGTGTGCCTACACCATCATTTGAAGGGTATCATAAGCACCTTAATGGTCTCATTAGAAAATGAATGTGGTTTTGTCCTAATCATGTACTTCATTACTATATTGTGGATGCCAACATAGACCCAAAGCCCAATCCATCACCCAAGATATGGCCAGTTACTATGGGAATTAACCTCACATACTAGGATGTCTATTCATTATGGGAAGGTGGAGAGCAAGAATGCATAAGGTGTCATATCCACCCCACCTAGTAGCGGTGGGGCTACAAGGTCCTTTACAATAGTAAGTAATAAAAAACCACCATATGGATCCACTACAAATATAGAGGTAGGTAGGTAGTGCAGGCATGCGAAATGGCATAAGAGCTAGGTATCGCACTGTCCATATCAGAGGAAGAAGTTTTAAAAAAAGGTCACTTTGAAAATGAAAGCTAGGGTGGTAGAAGAAGTGTAGAGGCTAGAGCACAAGCATGAAGTTTTCAAGATCGAATCACATGAGGATGATGCACGTGTTGGAATATATAACGTGCATGTGAAAGATGAACAGTGTTGTACGTGTCCAGTTTTTGCAGATAGAGAATCCAAGAAGAAGCCTTATCTTGCATGTAAGCACTTGTACTTCATATATTTGCGTGTTCTTGGCTTGAGCCAGAACAAGAATATGTTCATCCACCAACCAATCCTTTCAGAATTGGAGCTCTGCAATGCCTTATCTCGTAGGAGAACCTACCCTAATTTAGAGCATTGAACGCATGGAACTGCACATGCCAACTTTTCTCATTTCATGCTCTATAGTATTTTGGGACTTCTGTAACCTAATTGAAAGCAATCTCATTATTATAGAGGGTTTGATTGTGCAATATCTTTCTCTCTCTCTCCCCCCCCCCTCTCTCTCTCTCTCTCTCTCTCTCTCTCTCGATGAAGGGAATGTGTATGAACTTTGCGATCCTGCTTCCAAACAAAGTTTGTTAAGCTTCTCATGTTGCATTATTAGATTAAAGTTGAGTTTTGATGAATAGTCCATTGCATTTTCAAGTATGTATAGTATTGCAGAACGTGGTCTTCTATTGATGAATTGCGTTATGAGCATTAAATGTTTAGAAACCTTAGGGAAATGAGAGGGAAAGAATGAGGGAAAGAGAGAAGCATGGTGGGTCACAAATCACATGAAGCCTTTAAGCAAGCAAGAAAGCTTTTCTAAAATGGCACGTACAAAAAGAAAAGATACATACTCGCTCTTCCCTAGAAAAATATAAAAAGATGCCTTTATTATTGTTCATTAAAAAAAGAGGAAAGATGCCTTTATTATTTTCATTAAAAAAGAAAAAAGATGATTGCTTTTTTGTTGTAAAATTACAAGGAATATCTCTTTATGTACCTCTCCCACTCCTATAAATATAGAGACAAGCTCCATAACACTTTGTCAATTACCATTTAGCTAAGCGTTGTTAGTAGAGTACACCACCTATAACCCTCCTACATGTTGCTTATGATGGCCTCATCACGTCCGAGCATCTCTTGCTTGAGAAAGTGCAAAAGGGAATGAATGTCATTCGCTTACTTTGTGTGTTCATCCCGATGGAAGTAAACAAGATTGTGTACTTCTTATTAGTATCTTGTATACCAAGGGGCTGAACAATAGTTATGACCAAAGAGTTGTAGTTGAATGAACTTATTTTTATTTTCACTTAGTAGCAACAACCTCTATTTAGAGGATGTAATGTTGACATGTTTCTCTCTCTCTCTCTCTCTCTCTCTCTCTCTCTCTCTCTCAAACACACACACACACACACACACTCACTCACTCACTCTCTTCTTCCCTCTCTCTCTTGATGGAGGAAGGGAATCTTTTTGGAATCCACTCGCTCGATTCTAAAAAAAGTGCTCGGTTGCTAGAAGTTGCTCACCAGAAAAAATCCCTCGATAATGGTCATACGGGAAGTGGGAGTAAAAGTTTTATCATAATCAATCCCTTTCTGTTGGGCATAACCTTTTGCAACAAGTCTGGCCTTGAATCTGTTCAATGGATCCATTTACCTTTCTCTTGACTTTGAAAACCCACTTAATACTAATAGCTTTCTTGCCAAGTAGTAGATCCACTAAATCCCAAGCACTATTTTTCTGAATGGCATGAATTTCATCCTACATGGATTTTACCCAATTTGGATCTTCTTGAGTCTCTTAAAAAGACTCAAGTTTAGCTACATCACATATTTGCTATCCTGGAAGGTGCTTTTAACCCATCTAGGCATAAGCCTAGATTCATTGATTATACTGATCTTTCAGCATTTAGTGCATCATCTAGCTTATCTAAAGTTGGTGCATCAAATCCTTAATCATTTCCCCCTTGAAACAAACAAGGATCAATAGGTAAAATCTGCTGATAATCAATCTATACTAGCACTAGTAATAACCCATTAAATGTGTCCGAAGAATTGGGATAGGCATGCTTATTGAATTCCATCGTGGGATAAGTTGAATCCTGTCAAAAAATGACATCCCTACCGATAATAATCTTCTTTATGAGAGGACTGTAGAGATGATAACCTTTGCTTTTAGCACTATAACCAACAAAAATACATTTCTCTGCCTTGTATCAAGCTTAGTTCTACCTTGTCACATCAAGCTTAGTTCTGCCTTTTATGTTGACACATGTGTATATGCTAAACAACCAAAAACATGCATGGGTTCAATCATAGATTTTTATTGGACCAAGTCTCATAAGGAGTGATAGTCTTCAAAGCTTTAGTTGGGAACCTATTAAGTACATAGGTAGTACAAAGAACTACTTCCATCCAAAACTTGTATAGGAGCTGCTAACCTTTGACCATGCATCTAACCATCTCTACGAGAGTCTTATTTCATCTCTTAGCAACACCATTTTTTTGTGGTGTATAAGGAGTTATACACTGATGCTTAATGCCTTTTTGTGCCAAAAAATCTTTAAATGTATTAGACATATATATATGTCCCTCTATGTCTGAATGGAGAGTTTGAACTTTTAAGCCAGTTTTATTTTCAACCATTGTTGCAACAAAGTGGTGAAAATGAGAAAATACCTCTGATTCTTCTTTCATATAGTAAGATCAACCATGCTTGTTAGTCATTAATGAATATAACAAAGTATAAGGTTCTTCCCAAAGAAATAGTCCTCATTAAACCACACACATCATTGTGTATGAGAGCTACAATTTGTGATCGGCTTTATCTGCTGCATTCTTTGAAAAAGATTGGCAAAAGAGTTTTCGTAAATATATCTTGGTGGTCGATCAAGTTGAGGAAGATCCAACATCATGTGTTTCTACAACCACCAATAGAAGTGTGGCCAAACCTAGCATGCCACATTAGTGTCTACCAAACAAGCAACATCACACTGTCATACATATCCAATTTGTACACCACCAGTGGTTAAAGATCCAGTTAGCACAAACTATTTGTCATGTTCTTTGTCATAGACAATGCATTTATCATTGCAAATTCAACATTAAGACCCTCCTTTATTGTTGATCAAAGAAACCCATGATTCAAGAGTTAAATTGATCGATTGTTTGTAAAACTAAAAATGATCATAGCATCAAGTGATTGCACCAAAAAATGATTGCATATGAAAACGATCATAAAAATGGGAGTTTCTATTTTGCTAGTAAAGTGGTTGATTGATAGCAGTTAGATCATTTGGATGACTTCACTGGTTGAGCGATTCAATTGTAGCAGACGATTAAACTGCTAAAGTTTTAGCTGATTGTTGCACTATAGGCTGAATAATATGAAGAATCGGGTGTAGCTACCTTTGTTAGTTGGGAACCGAGTGTGTAGCTTAAGGATTAGAGTTGAATTGCCTCCTTCACTGTTTGAAGCAATGAACCACCACACCAAGAGTAGAGAGCTTCAATAGCTTTAGGAAAAACACCAAAGCTTGAAGGCTGTTTTGAGGAGCTACAACCACCTAATGGAAACCAAAAACCAAGCTATGGAAGCTTGAAAGCGATGTATGAAAATATTGAACACAATGTAGAGAAAACAAAAAAAAAAGGCTATGGAAAAGCTTTGCTCTAATACCACTGTTAGCTCACACAAAATGCAGCTGGACTCACACACACACAATGCTTAAAGGCAAGAACATAGGTGTGTAGAGTGTGAGAGAGATTGGCAAGCTCAAAGGAGAGAGATAAAGCTCTCTACAAGTACAAAGAGAAAGTACAAATGAGTAGCAACCCTAAACTGAGAATGGGGTTTCTTATGTACTAGCTAACCCTAAGGTGCATGTTCACACCTAGATGGCCATGGGGAAAGACCAAGTGGATCAAAAGTACCCATGGCAGAAGTGCATGCCCTCACAACGTAGTACTAACATATATCTAACAATCAGGAAATCGGGTGGTGGGAGAGAATATTTATCCAATGAGTTCAACGATTGCATGAGAGAACCTATTGGAACTTGGAATTATAAAGACAAAAAGGTTATCAAGCCTTGGACATGAGATCATATAAGGTATGTGCACAATTCTCCCTTAGAGGTTGAGTCTCTGAAGGGGACAAAAGAAAGTCATTGTTGCCAATCACCTCAAAGAATATTATATGATATATGCTAACCAACTGGATGCATGGTGTGGCCTTCCTCCACCATGTTTGGTCTAATTTGGTGGCTCTAGGGAAAAAGGAAGTTAACCACTTCATCAAGCCATGTTTGGTCTAATTTGGGTGGCTCTAGGGCAAAAGGAAGTCATTGTCAATCACCTCAAAGAATATTGCATGTTGTATGCTGACCCATTGAACGTGTGGTGTGGCCTTCAAGTCTTCAACCACTTCATCAAGGCATGTTTGGTCTAATTTGGGTGGGCTATGGGGCCTTTGGTTCTAGAACTAGTTCTTCCCTTAGATATTCATTTTGGGGCATTGTCGGTTTAGGCATGGCCTTGGGGGTTTACTTTGAGGATCCTTGAATGGTTTTAGATTTGTGTCTAGGATGCACACAAGAGGCATAGTGGTTTCTATGTGACCACTTGAACTAGCTCTAATTCAACATACACCTTTTTGACAACCTCTTAAGCTTGTTTTACTTGTGCCTTTTACAACACTGGTTGGGATATTTCTTCAGAGCTTTGGGGAGTTGGGTAGGGTCTCTTGGGGCTTTTCCCTTATCTAGGAGGTAGCTTCAAAACTCTCATCCTAACCACTTTTAGTTGTGGCAATGTTGTCATCCTTGATAACTCGTTGCATGTTGCTTTTTTGCGTGCTCTTTGAGGTTTTCTTTTCTTTAGACCTATCCTTCTAGTCCTTTCCCTGTTTCTACGGCTTCTTTAGCCTTTTGGAGCTTGTGCTTTAGGATTCTAAGATGGTTTCTTAAGTCAAAGCTTGGGACTTTTTCTTTTGAGTGGATTTGGATGCCTACTTGGTTGCTACTCGTCACATGAATTTTTCCCCTAGAACATTATCACAACATTGAATGGAACGATATGAAAAGGAGTCCACCTTGCTTAATATGTTTAAGCTCGGGGTGGCTGGTGAATGCTTTGGACACTAGGTCAATGGTCTATTTATTTAGGTAGTCTTTATAAGTGTGCTTGAATTTGTATTTGTAACATGTTTCTCCATAGGGGATAATGTCAAGACTCAGCATCAAAGCTACATCTTTTTGCAATGGGAGTTTGTGAGAACATTCACTAACATGGTGTGGGCCTTTGCAAACAAAATCATTAAATAGTGGCTTGCATGCTATGTTGTTCAAGTATCCATTATCTTTGCTAAACTAGCACCTTAAACAAGGTGTATCTATAGTCTATGGGCTCTCCTTCCTTGAGGTACCAAATTGCTCATAGCCTTTTGGGCTTTGCAATCTCTAATTCACTTGGCAATGTAATGGAATATTTCTAAACATGCATAGTTCTTGGCAAAGGGGGTCATGAAGGCAATATTGGAGGTGGTATGGGCATCTTTATGGTCTCTATATACCTCTCGATAAGGGGTTTTGAGTGCGTATTACCACTTTAGTTGTGTAATTGCACTCCATTTTACTCCACTTAGAGCAAAGCTAACCATAAATTCAACTCTCAAGGTTTCAAAGTCTACTCTTTTCTTAACCTTTAATGATTTAAACCACTAAACTACTTTGCCATCTATTGTTTAGGATAAATTTCCTAACATGGGTCAAGTCATCTACCTCTCTGAAGGTTTCACATATCAATGCAAAGATCTCTAAATGTTGCCTAGGATCCATGTCACCCTAAAACTTATGCATTTGTTTAGCCATGTGAGCTAACTCCTAGGTTCTTGTGATCATCTTCTATCTTCTCTTGGAGCCCCCCTTCCTATTTCTTTTGCCAATATTAACATATATGTAGACAATGTGGAAATTAGGGGTGTTGATAGGGTTGGGGGTATGTACTCAGGTAAGCTGTAGTGTGGAATTAGTGGAACATAAAGTGGAAATAATAGAGTTGCTCCAACTTTAAGGGCTTATGTTATGGGCCTTCTAGTCATCATAAAGGTCATAACGGTTGATGGAATAGTAGTTCTATGACTAGTCCCTAATGGTGTTATAAGATCCGATATTGTAACATTCATCTTAGAAAATTATGCTCTTGATAATTCTATTATCTCACTCATATTAACTGTGCTAACAATCTTAGAAAATTATGCTCTTGATAATTCTATCATCTCACTCATATTAACTGTGATAACAATCTCCCTGAATCCTCATAAGCTTCCCACAAGCTATGTCCCCACGAGTTATGGTTCCACAAGCTCCATAAGTGAGCTCCATAAGTGAGCTCCATAAGTGGTAGGGTTGATGTCTCTCCCTATTCAATATAATTAGACCTGCATCTTGATATGCTTTTACACTTGTTTTGGCTAGGCCAATTCAAATACAAGATGCACATCCCCTCTAGCTTGGTTCTCAACTCGACCTCCTTAGGGGCTAGGGTATTCTATCAACAAGGAGTTTCAACCCATTGTTTTGCGGTCAGACACTGCAATTAGATGGTGTCCAAGGGATATGGTTGTTTCATTCATTTGGTCGGCTATAAGGTTAGTGGTTTGGTGGCCTATGAGACAGGCACCTCCCATGAAAAGATGCAGGGGAGAAGAGAGCTTGAGCTCTTGCAAAGCACAAACACACTCACAAAACCCTAAAAGAGAACACACAATGTGAGAGGCTGAAAATCTTCTTCTTCTTCACACAACACTTAACACACCATATACAAAGATAAGAGTACACACAATATGAAAAGGTACTCAACCAAATACATACTAGGGTTCTCTATAGTGTGAACCCAACTAAATGAGCTGGCGTTATAACTATGCCAGTCTCTAGAATGGCTGTCACATAGCCTGTCATCCCACTGGCCGCATATCACCCATGATCTCACCAACCATGCCAGTGGTGTAAGTGTGGGGCCTATCCCCTAGGCGGGTCATCATTGTCCACCGCCTCACTAGACGAGCTCGATATCTCAACACTCCCCCTCGAGCTCAACTCCATCTCATGTACACCAAGCGAAGCCCTAAATCTGCGAAGCTTCTTTGTACCCGATGCTTTGGTGAAGATGTCAGTGACTTGATCATGTGTGCTGACATAAACAAGGTCAACGTCTCTTGCCAAAACCTTCTCTTTGACAAAATGGTAGTGGACCTCTATATGCTTCGTGCGAGCATGAAAAATTGGGTTCCTGGCCAACTGTATACTGCTAATGTTGTCACAAAAAATGACAACTTATCTACTGATAGACCCAAATCTGCAACAAGTAGCTTTCTCAACTAAGATACCTCACATGCTGCCATAGCAGCACCTCTGTACTCGGCCTACTCAGCCTCTGTACTGGATAGAGCAACCATAGACTGCTTCTTGCTGCTCCAAGTCATAGTAGCACTCCCCAAAGAAAACATGAAGCCACCTAGTAGATCTTCTATCTGAGATACTACCAGCCCAATCAGCATCTATGTACCCATGTACACATATCTCTGTCCCAGTTTCATAAAATAGTCTACAATGCAAAGTAGACCTCACATACCTCAGTATGCATCTCAATGCATCCAAATGCGGCTTTCGAGGAACCTGCATAAACTGACTCACCAACCCAACAACATAGCTCAAATCTGGCTTGGTGATCGTCATGTAGATCAAGCTTCCTACTATGCGCCTATACATAGTAGGATCCTCCAAAATCTCTTCTGAATCTGCACTCAACTTGCCATTCTGATTCAATGGCACTAAGATAGGCTTACAGCCTGTCATACCATACTTGGATAACATGTCCAAGCCATAGTGTCTCTGCAGTAATCCAATACCATGTGGTGACCTAATCACCTCAATACCCAAGAAATATCTGAGCTCCCTCAGATCCTTCATCTTAAACTTCTGTCCATATGTCTGTGCCACATAACCATCATAGGTAAACCTCTGCACAGGATTCTTCGCACTCAGAAGTGAGAACCGATGTTTTGGATGTCAGGGTTTTGGTCACCAGAGCTGAAAGACTGCCCGACTCCTACCATGTCAAGGGGACAAGGAAGTTAAGGACCGAGAGTGCAAAGACCAACCCCTTCGTATCAGTCAAATTAGGGTCCGTCTCACCAAAATCAAGGCAATCCCAGGAGAACTCCACCTCAGCCATCTACCTCTATTCCGAGTAGTCTCAGAACTCCTTCCCAGAATTGGGGTAACCAAAGAGAAAGAGTTCCACCCCAATCTACAGCAGCAGCCAGAGCAATCACAATAGCAGAAGTAGTCGAAGAGGAAAGAGGACAGATTTATGCAGCAATTGAAAACCAAGGGCCAAATCGTCAATTCTCCGTCATCCATACTCCAGCTGAGTATCAGGGTAAGCCTTTTAAGTTTTTGATTGATTCAGGCAGTACTCATTCATTTATTTCCCGTGGATGCTTGCGTAAGCTCGTCTTAGATCAAAAATCAGGGAAACCTATGCAAGTTGAATTGGCGAGTGGGAAGATCCTTTTCACTCACCTGAAGTTGTGGAGATATTACCTACTGTGTCAAAGATTCACTTTGATGAGACAGATCATTAGAGCTTAAAGTGGATCTTCACTCAGAAGGATCTCAACATGCACCAAAGAAGGTGGATGCAGACCCTGCAAGAATTTGATTTTGAAATCAAGTATCGCCCAGGTAAAGAAAATGTGGTAGCACATGTCCTCAGCAGAAAAGCCTCCTTGCTTGCAATTACTGTAGTGTCAAATCCTTTGATTATTGAAGCAAGAGAGAAGATCATGCAGGATAGATTCTTTGGCCCTATTGCTACCCTACTTATGTAGAAAGCAAAACTCCATAGGAGTTGAACTGAGTTCAAGGGTACAGCCTGGATGATGGAATTATGTATTATAATCGCAGGCTATGCATTCCCAAGATGAGGGGACTAAGGGTCAAATTATGCCTTGATGGAAAGGCTTCCCCCTTCTCTTCATTGTGAATTCAGCCCTTCTTTATCCAAGATGTGTAATCAAATAAATAGAGTTAAACTTTTCGTATTGTTTACTCTTAAAAAAATGAGAATTGATTAGATTATAGTGCTAGATTCATCTTGGGGTAAATTCTAAGTAGATTTAGAATGAAAAAAATTGAGAAATGGTCAGCCATGCAAAGGAGGTTATGGCAAAATTTTCTTAAATTTTGTGGAAATAAGTTTTATCTTTATGTTATTCAAAAAGAGTAATCCTCTCAGTTTGTGTATTCTAAAAGTGTTATTTTCATTCTATGCATAGAAAGATGCATATTGGAAATATTTTTATTATAAAAGTGTTATTTTCATTAGAATTAATTTCTATGCATAGAAAGATGCATATTGGAAATATTTTTATTATAAAAGCATTATTTTTATTAGAATTAATTTCTATGCATAGAAAGATGCATATTGGAAATATTTTTATTATAAAAGTATTTTTTTCATTAGAATTAATTTCTATGCATAGAAGGATGCATATTGGAAACATTTTTATTATCAAAGCGTTATTTTCATTAGAATTAATTTCTATCAATAGAAAGATGCATATTGGAAATATTTTTATTATAAAAGCATTATTTTCATTAGAATTAATTTCTATGCATAGAAAGATGCATATTGAAAATATTTTTTATTATAAAAGCATTATTTTCATTAGAATTGATTTCTATGGATAGAAAGATGCATATTGGAAATATTTTTTATTATAAAAGTGTTTCTTTCATCAATATTGATTTTTATGCATAAAGTGATGCATAAAAGAATTTTTTTATTATAAAAGTGTTACTTTCATTAATATTGATTTTTATGCATAAAGCAATGCATAAAAGAATTTTTTATTATTATAAAAGTGCTACTTTCACCAATATTGATTTTTATGTATAAAGTGATGCATAAAAGAAATTTTTAATTATAGAAGTGTTACTTTCATCAAAATTGATTTTTATGCATAAAATGATGCAGAAAAGATTTTTTTATTATAAAATAGTTACTTTCACCAATATTAATTTTTATGCATAAAGTGATGCATAAAAGAATTTTTTTATTATAAAAGTGTTACTTTCATCAAAATTGATTTTTATGCATAAAATGATGCATAAAAGAAAATTTTTATTATTATAAAAGTGTTACTTTCATCAAAATTGAATTTATGCATAAATTGATGCCTAAATTTTTTATATATCAAAATTAGAGTTCTCTTTAATTCTATGTTTAATTTCCATGAATAATTGATAAATGAATAAGTAAATACTCTGTGAGAGAAAAATTCTATCGTTTCATATTCACTCGGATGGTAATGTGAGAAAACTCAGAAAAAGAAACTATCGAAGTCAGAATTTTAGATAAATGGTTAATTTATTCTTCATAAGAATTCGTGATTAGTTTAGAAATCAGTTAAGCAAATATTCAATGAATGAAATTCAGAAAAATAGTAATTGAAATATCACCCCTTTTGAGAAAGATAGTTCAGGAAGAACCTTCCCAGACTTAAATCCTGAAAAAAGTTATGACTAAGACCAAACTCCTTCGTCAGTTTCAAGGAAGACGATGTGACAAGTTCAAGAAAAATACACTCAAATCACCCACCGAATCTGAAACTAAGTTGAGACCCTTTAATTTTGATATGAGGATCAAGGTTATAGTTTTCGAGGAATTCTGTTTGGAATTCAGACCTGAGATCTAGAAGTCTTGGATACGGATCTAAGATATACTCATTGTATTCAAAAGAAAATCAAAATTGAAAACTTACATAGAAACCCTATTTTCTTAAAGGATTGTCTTATGCCAGAATGCTGGAGGGAGCATTTGGTATATATGTTTTTCTAAGGGAAGTTCGGTTGCAACAGCTGGTGTGGGGAGTGTTCAAAGGACGGCTCACACGGCAAAAACCTGCCCAGGTCTTGACCAACCTCCTCGGTATGGTGAAAAATGGTGTGCTTTTCGGTACGATGGGCGAGGGCCGATGAAGCGGTCCCTGAGTGAAGTGCCAAGACACCTAAGGAGGATCCTTTGGGAGGGTTTTGACTAGGCGATGCATGGGCTCGCGGTGCTTAGGACACCATGTGTATGTCGTGGAAGATATTGTATAATGGACCAATGTTTATTGTAATCTGTTATTGGATCACGTCTTTTGACCAGCTGGTCTCAACAGAGAGTCCAGAGTGATACTGTTTTTGTTGAGAAACAAGGATTGGATGGAAATTTTGAGTTATGACATCTGTAACCAATAATTGTTTGTCAATGGATTGTTTTATAAGTTAAAGTTTAAAGAGGAGTGTGTGCGTATCTGTATTCTAATGCAAAAGTTAAGAAAGGCATTCAATGGTGGGTGAGTACCTGTCTGGTTCTACCAATTCCAATGGTTGGGCGATGGCTAACCCATGGGCCGGATGGGATTAGGATGGAATCAGTAGAGTTTTAATAATGAAATTGAACAATAAGAAGAAAAAAGCATTGAATTTTCAAGTTAAGTCTGTAATAGTTTCCTTCTATCTGGTTTAATCAGATGAAGGTTAGTTTAGTCTCTTGACCTCGTTCGAAAATTCGTTAAGAAATTCAAAAAGGTGGAATCGTCCCCGTTTTTTGGGCAAGGGAAATTTTCCCGGTTTCTTTTTCAGATTGATCACAAGATTAGTCTCGTACCGCCCGGACATTCCCACTCGAGGGCGAGGCCCCGAGTGGGAAACCCTACCCTGCGCAAGAGGAAGCTACCTTCGCTGCTACCAACCGGGAATCCAGTGTGCAGAGGGGTCAGTGGGATCCCACAGTTGGTATCAGAGCGCTGTTGTAAACGTATGAAACAGCAGCAAAAACTACATAAAATTCTAAAGTAAATCTGCGAAGAAAATGTTTTCACTTGCTAAGATTATGTTTGAAATAAATTCATAAATTGAATTGGATTTTTAGATGGATACCCCAAATCTATCTAGCATTCCTGGACTTTCCCAGAGTCAGGATATGATCGCCTTTGCCTTCGGACATCTTGTTAACTCCGCTACAACCCGTGTAAGCAAAGTGAGGCTTGCCCGTCACTTTGAAGATCTATACTTCCCTGATCCTATAGAGCGACGTCGGTATATGTGGTTCTCTGGAGGAAGATGTATTAATATTAATACCAATCAGCGTCAGAGACTCAGGCAAAATATTTCCTTAGCCATGATCTTGATAAGGCTAGGGGTTGTTCATTATTATGTACAACTCTTTAATCATTCACCCATGAATTTTAGAATTTCTTGTCGGGTTTTTAAGCTTCTTAGCTGCTTTATCCCTAGAAGTAGAATTACAGCACCTCTTTCAGTGATGAATCCTGTTTATCATGGCATATCTCCTTCGCAGTTTCACTTCTTTATGCGTATGTGATTGAGGCAGTGACTTTGGAGCCGTGATGCTCTATGTATATATCTCAAACTTTTGATAATAAACAATTTTTTGTAAAAAAAATCCAAATTGTTGTGAATATGGTTAATAAAATTATCAGAGTAAATCTTGTTTCAAGAAGTATGATGAAATAATTATCTGTTTAAAGAATAAATCGTAAAAATTAATTAATCATAAATCTGTTGTTAAAGTCAAGTTGACAAAAATCTCGTTTTGTCAGAATCATGAGGCGCCCGGCCCGTGCAAGGCAACCGGATCCTCTAACCGATGAGGAAGAGTTAGATCCAGATGTTCGTAAAGCCCTGCACAGATCCCAACCTGGTCCCTTTAAGGGTGAAGGGGAGCAGTTAGGTGAAGTAATGGAAAAGTGGATTGAGGCAATGGAAGAATACTTTGATGTAACTGGCTATAACGAGAGAAGCAAGATGGCTCTTGCCAGATTCAAGATTGCGGAAACGGCCAGGGTTGCATGGAGGAACCATTGCGAGAAAAACCGTCTCGACAGAAATACCGTCTCGACAGAAATACCCAGACTTGGTCAGATCTTAAAGCATACCTCAGTAAAAGGTTCTGTCCTCCGGGCTTCCTTGAAACCAAAATGAATGAGTTCTTAGAACTAAAGCAGGATAGCCGGGCAAATTGAAGAGTACCATTAGGCCTTTGCCCTTCTCCTCAAATATTCCCCACATTTGGATGAAGAGCAGCTGATGGTGGCCAGACTCATTCGAGGAATGAACGAGCCATTGGACACCTTAGTGAAGAATGCCAAACCTGTCTCAATGACCGAAGCTGTAAGAATGGCAAAGGACTTTGCCAAAGCCTTTGTTGTTAAGATTTCGCCGAAGCCTACACCCTCTAACTTTAAAAGATTCCAAACCCTGGGAAGTACTTCAAACTTTCCACCCTTAAAGAGGCAACAAGGCCCAAATTAGAATTAGGATATTGGGAGATTTAGAAGTGAAGGAAGACCCTTCCCACAGAACACTTTCTTAGGAGCCCCACCTATTTCAAGGATTCAGAGGGATGAGCTCAGAAGTGAGAACCGGTGTTTTGGATATCAGGGTTTTGGTCACCAGGTGAAAGACTGCCCGACACCTGCCATGTCAAGGGGACAAGGAAGTCAAGGACCGAGAGTGCAAAGACCAACCCCTTTGTATCAGTCACCGTCTCACCAAAATCAAGGCAATCGCAGGAGAACTCCAGCTCAGCCATCTGCCTATGTTCAGAGTAGTCTCAGAACTCCTTTCCAGAATTGGGGTAACCAAAGAGAAAGAGTTTCGCCCCAATCTACAGCCAGAGTAGTCACAATAGCAGAAGTAGTGGAAGAGGAAAGAGAATAGAAAACCAAGGGCCAAATCGTCAATTCTCCGTCATCCATACTCCAACTGAGTATCAGGGTAAGCCTTTTAAGCTTTTGATTGATTCAGGCAGTACTCATTCATTTATTTCCCCTGGATGCTTGCGTAAGCTCATCTTAGATCAGAAATCAGGGAAACCTATGCAAGTTGAATTGGCCAGTGGGAAGATCCTTTTCACTCACCATGAGACAGATCATCGTATTCAGTTTGATCTAGATGGTAATATAACTGACTGTTAGTTCAGAGTCTTACCTTTGGGAGTTTTCGATGGGATCCTTGGAATGGATTGGCTCCACAAAAATCAAATTGACATTCACTCTCATAATGGAACCATTTCCTTCCGTGACCTTCACAGAAACAAAGTTCAAAGAACCGGAATTGCAGGATCCCCAAGTCTGCAAACAATTAGTAAAAGCTTCTAAGTTACTAAAAGGAATTAGAAAGAAGCAGCTCATTTATGTTGTCAAAATGAATCCGGTAGACACAAAGTTAAAGGCTAAAGAACCAGAATGGTTAAGTGAATATGATGATTTATTCCCAGCAGAGCTAACTGAGATACCTCCGATTCGGGAAGTAGATCATGTGATAGAATTGACCCCCGGAGCTCAGCCAGTAGCCCAGCGCACGTACAAAATTAAAGTTCCTGAAGCCATCGAACTCAAGGAATAGCTTAGATAGCTGTAATCCAAGTTATCTCAGAGAATACTTGGATGATTTTGTTCTTGTTTTCTTTGATGATATTCTGATTTACTCAAAGAATGTAGCTGACCATGAAGCTCATGTCCGAAAAGTTCTTGAGATTCTAAGGAAGCACCAACTCTTTATGCAAAAAAGAGCAAATGCACTTTCTCTGCCGACCATGTTGAATACTTGGGCTTTTTGGTATCCAAAGATGGAATTTCTCCATATTCTGCAAAAGTCCAAGCAGTCATAGATTGGCCTGAACCAAAGACAATGAAAGAAGTCAAGGGATTCTTGGGATTGACTGGTTGGTATAGAATTTTTATACCAAAGTATGCTCTCATAGCTTCCCCCTGACTAATCTTCTAAAGAAGAATACCTTGTTTCAATGGTTTGCCAGGTGCCAGAGTGCTTTTGAGATAAGTTGACCGCCTTGGTAACCAATCCTGTTCTGAAGTTGCCAGATTTTTCTCTACCCTTTGAGGTAGTGTAACTGATGCCAGTGGTTTTACCCTGGGAGGTGCACTCATGCAGGAAGGTCATGTAGTGGCCTATGAATCCCGAAAACTCAGAACGCATGAGATGAATTATGCTGTCCATGACCTAGAGCTACTTTCAATAGTATATGCCCTGAAGTTGTGAAGACATTACCTATTGGGTCAAAGATTCACTTTGATGACAGATCATCACAGCTTAAAGTGGATCTTCACTCAGAAGGATCTCAACATGCACCAAAGAAGGTGGATGCAGACCCTGCGGGGGAATTAGATTTTGAAATCAAGTACCGCCCAGGCAAAGAAAATGTGGTAGCAGATGCCCTCAGCAGAAAAGCCTCCTTGCTTGCAATTACTGTAGTGTCAATTCCTTTGATTATTGGATCATGCAGGATAGATTCTTTGGCCCTATTGCTACCCTACTTATGCAGGAAAGCAAAACTCCATAGGAGTTGAACCGAGTTCAAGGGTACACCTGGATGATGGAATTATGTATTATAATCGCATGCTATACATTCCCAAGATGAGGGGACTAAGGGTCAAATTCTGAATGAAGCCCATGACAGCCTTATTGCAGGACATCCAGGTTTCATCAAGACCTACATGTCTGTAAAGAAAAGCTTTTTTGGGCTTAGTCTAAAAAAAGGATATACTTAATCATGTACGTCAATGTCTGACATGTCAAAACGTCAAAGCCGAGAGAGTAAAAATGCCTGGGATGCTACATCCATTAGACATCCCCCAGATGAAGTGGGAATGTATCAGTATGGATTTTATTACTGGATTACCTTCATTGCAATCAGGTTTTACAACTCCATCTTCGTGGTAGTTGATAGACTAACCAAAGTTGCCCATCTGATTCCAGTAAAAGAAACCTACACTGCAGTGGATGTGGCCAGAGTGTTCCTCAAAGAAATCTTCAGATTGCATGGCCTACCTAGAAGAATAGTAAGTGATCGAGATCCCAAATTCACGTCAAGATTTTGGACTGCATTTTTTGAAGCAGTTGGAGCTTTCTTGGAAATCAGCACAGCTTACCACCCTGAGACCGACGGTTAAACAGAAAAGAGTAAACCAAGTAATCGAAGATATACTCCGGTCATGCTGTGGCAGGGAACCTAAGAAGAGGCTAAGCTATCTGCACCTAGTCGAGTTTGCCTACAATGCTTCTTATCACCGAAGTATCGGGATGAGCCCTTTCAAAGCTCTGTAGTATGGACAAGATTGCTTAACTCCATTAACTTGGTCCGACCCATTGATGAGGGTCGAGATGTTCAGACAGATGGTTGACGACATGGAGCAGCAGATGCAGTTAATTCGCAAAGATATAAAAGCTACCTAGGATAGACAGAAGCTGTATGCAGATAAGAAGAGGACAGACAGAAAATTCAAAGAAGCAGATATGGTCTTTATTCGAGTACGCCCCAAAAGAAGTTCTCTATCTCTTGGGAAGTACAAGAAGTTATCCCCCCAGATATTGTGGGCCATATCTGATTACAAAGAAAGTAGGTGACTTAGCCTACGAGCTTCTCCTGTCTCCTCATCTCAAAGTACATAATGTATTTCATGTCAGCCTACTTAAAAAGTATGTACCAAGCCCGAATCATGTGCTTGATGAGTGATAAAATCTTAACTTCTTCAACCCAAGGGCAGATGGAACTCCAACTTGAAGAAATCCTTGATGTTCGAGAGAAGGTTCTCAAGAACAAAATTCTGAGAGAATTATTGGTCAAATGGAAGTTCTATCCTTTTGAAGATGCCACCTGGGAGAAAGAAGCCGAACTGTTGCGAGATTACCCCTAGTTTGCGAGATGAGGACATCTCGCGTTTTTCAAGTGGGAGAGAATGTAAGATTCCTCCCGAGCCCTCAAGATGTCCAATATCTTCCCCTGTAATCAATCCCCTCTTTAGGATAATAAAAGCTCTTGTTTCTACCTATTAGAGAGAAAATATTCTAGAGAGAGGTTATTCAGTTTTTAGATATTTTTGGATGGAAAAATATCTCTTCTTATTAAAATAAATTTCCCCGAAACAGAAGTTCAAAAAGAAATTCAGAAGGTGCATTAGATAATCTGTTCCAAAAGGCCTCAACCTAAGGGTCTAGGATTTTTTAAAAATTTTAGATGAAGGTTCCTATGGACCAATAAGATTAATCCAAATGTAGGGAGGAGATAAATTGAAAATAAAAGAAAAACCCCCCAAAAATGAGTTAGTGTTCACATAAGATGAAGAGTTGGACTAAGGACCAAGGAAAATAGTTAAAAAACTGATTTTTGACACCTCAGGATAGGGATTCCCCCTCATGAAGTAGGCGCCTTTTTCTCATCATTGCTTATCAAATTTAAATCATTCAAATTATATATTTTATCTCTCCCCTCTCCTAATTCAAAACTGGATCTAAAAAGTGAACTAAACTGAACCAAAAATGGTCAAAAATTGACTAAACTGATCTGAAAAATTCTAGAATCAGTTTGCTTGGTTAGAGGCTCATTTTTTCCTATAAATACAAGCCTCCCCCTTTGTAGAAGCTTAATAGTGTTTTATGCACTGTTACTCTACTCCTCCCCTAGAGCCAAAAACATTGAATTCTTTGATAATTCACTTATTTTTGTGACTAATTCCTCTACACAACGAATTGGTGGCCACTCTTGATCCAAGCAAGAGTAGAACCCTCAATCCCTCAAGCCAAAGGAAAGCTCACAAAACTCCATGTAAGTTGGAAATTCTACTTTTCTTTAAAGTTCTATTCTATGGTTTTTCGATTTCTTGTTTTTTTAAATGTGAAATTGGATGTTATGTCTTGATGGAAAGCCTTCCCCCTTCTCTTCATTGTGAATTCAGCCCTTTTTAATCCAAGATGCGTAATCAAATAAATAGAGTTAAACTTTTCGTATTGTTTACTCTTAAAAAAATGAGAATTGATTAGATTAGAGTGCTAAATTCATCTTGGGGTAAATTCTAAGTAGATTTAGAATGAAAAAAATTGAGAAATGGTCAGCCATGCAAAGTAGGTTATGGCAAAAATTCTAAGTAGATTTAGAATGAAAAAAATTGAGAAATGGTCAGCCATGCAAAGTAGGTTATGGCAAAATTTTCTTAAATTTTGTGGAAATAAGTTTTATCTTTATGTTATTCAAAAAGAGTAATCCTCTCCGTTTGTGTATTCCAAAAGTGTTATTTTCATTCTATGCATAGAAAGATGCATATTGGAAATATTTTTATTTATAAAAGCGTTATTTTTATTAGAATTAATTTCTATGCATAGAAAGATGCATATATTGAAAATATTTCTTTTATAAAAGCATTATTTATATTGGAAATATTTTTATTATAAAAGTGTTATTTTCATTAGAATTAATTTCTATGCATACAAAGATGCATATTGGAAATATTTTTATTATAAAAGCATTATTTTCATTAGAATTAATCTTTATGCATAGAAAGATGCATATTGAAAATATTTTTATTATAAAAGCGTTATTTTCATTAGAATTAATTTCTATGGATAGAAAGATGCATATTGGAAATATTTTTTTTATAAAAGTGTTACTTTCATCAATATTGATTTTTATGCATAAAGTGATGCATAAAAGATTTTTTTTAATTATAAAAGTGTACTTTCATCAATATTGATTTTTATGCATAAAGCGATGCATAAAAGAAAATTTTTTATTATAAAAGTGTTACTTTCACCAATATTGATTTTTATGTATAAAGTGATGCTTAAAAGAATTTTTTAATCATAAAAGTGTTACTTTCATCAAAATTGATTTTTATGCATAAAATGATGCATAAAAGATTTTTTATTATAAAAGTGTTACTTTCACCAATATTGATTTTTATGCATAGAGATGCATAAAAGATTTTTTTATTATAAAAGTGTTACTTTCATCAAAATTGATTTTTATGCATAAAATGATGCATAAAAGAATTTTTTTAAATTATAAAAGTGTTACTTTCATCAAAATTGAATTTATGCATAAATTGATGTATAAATAATTTTTATATCAAAATTAGAGTTCTCTTTAATTCTATGTTTAGTTTCCATGAATAATTGATACATGAATAAGTAAATACTCTGTGAGAGAAAAATTCTATCGTTTCATATTCACTCGGATTCACTTGGATGGTAATGTGAGAAAACTAAAAAAAAACTATCGAAGTCAGAATTTCAGATAAATAATTAATTTATTCTTCATAAGAATTCGTGATTAGTTTAGAAATCAGTTGAGCAAATATTCAAAGAATGAAATTCAGAAAAATAGTAATTGAAATATCACCCCTTTTGAGAAAGATAGTTCAGGAATAACCTTAGACTCAAATCCTGAATTAGGACTAAGACCAAACTCCTTCCTCAGTTTCAAGAAAAGATGATGTGACCAGTTTAAGAAAAATACACTCAAATCACCCATCGAATCTGAAACTAAGTTGAGACCCTTTAATTCTGATCTGAGGATCAAGGTTACAGAATTCGAGGAATTTTGTTTGGAATGCAGACCTGCGATCTAGAAGTCTTGGATACGGATCTAAGATATACTCATTGTATTCAAAAGAAAATCAAAATTGAAAACTTGCATAGAAACCCTGTTTTCTTAAAGGACTGTCTTACGCCAGAATGCTGGAGGGGGTATATGTGTTTTTCTAAGGGAAGTTCTGTTGCAACAGCTGGCGGGGAGTGTTTAAAGGACGGCTCACGCGGCAAAAAACCTGCCCAGGTCTTGACCAGCCTTGGTATGGTGAAAAACGGTGTGCTTCCGGTACTATGGGCGAGGGCCGACGAAGCGGTCCCTGAGTGAAGTGCCTGGACACCTAAGGAGGATCTTGGAGGGTTCTGACCAGGCGATGCACGGGCTTGCGGTGCTTAGGACACCCATGCGTATGTCGTGGAAGATATTGTTTGATGGACCAATGTTTATTGTAATCTGTTACTAGATCTCGTTGCTGCTGATGACCAGCTGGTCTCAAACGGAGAGTCCATAGTGATACTGTTTTTGTTGAGAAACAAGGATTGGATGAAATTTTGAGTTATGACATCTGTAACCAATAATTTTTTTGTCAAGGGATTGTTTTATAAGTTAAAGTTTAAAGAGAAATGTGTGCGTATCTGTATTCTAAAGCAAAAGTTAAGAAAGGCATTCAATTATGGGTGGGTGAGTACTTGTCTGGTTCTACCAATTCCAGTGGTTGGGCGTTGGCTAACCCATGGGCCGAATGGGGTTAGGCTGAAATTAGTAGAGTTTTAATAATGAAATTGAACAATAGGAATAGGCTTAGAACTCGAATAGTTAAATAAAAGCCTGAAGACTTCTCAAATGAATAGATCAATGGCTGTGCCTGATTCAATTAGGAAAAAAGCGTTGATTCTAAAAGTTAAGTGTGTAATAGTTTCCTTCTATCTCAAATAAAGGTTAGTTTAGTCTCTTGACCCCGTTAGAAAATTTATTAAGAAATTCAAAAAGGTGGAATCGTCCCCGTTTTTCGGGCAAGGAAAATTTTCCTGGTTCGATTTGGGATTGATCACCAGATTAGTCTCGTGCGCCTGGACATTCGAGGGCGAGGCCCTGAGTGGAAAACCCTGCCCCGCACAAGAGGAAGCTACTTTCGCTACTAGCAACAACCAGGAATCTGGTGCACAGAGGGGTCAGTGTGGGATCCCACAATTGGTATCAGAGCATTGTTGTAAACTTATGAAACAGCAGTAGAAACTGCCTAAAATTCTAAAGTAAATCTGTGAAAAAAATGTTTTCACTTGCTAAGATTATGTTGAAAATAAATTCATAAATTGAAAACTCATAAATTGAATTGGATTTTTAGATGGATATCCCAAATCTGTCTAGCATTCCTAGACTTTCCCAGAGTCACGATATGATCGCCTTTGCCTTCGAACATCTCGTCAACTCTGCTACAACCCGTGTAAGCAGAGTGAGGCTTGCCCATCACTTTGAAGATCTATACTTCCCTGATCCTATAGAGCGACGTCGGTATATGTGATTCTCTGGAGGAAGATGTATTAATATCAATACTAATCAACGTCAAAGACTCAGGCAAAATATTTCCTTAGCCATGATCTTGATATAAGGCTAGGGGTTGTTCATTATTATGTACAACTCTTTAATCATTCACCCAGGAATTTTAGAATTTCTTGCCGAGTTTTTAGGCTTCTTAGTTGCTTTATCCCTAGAAGTAGAATTAGAGCACCTCTTTCAGTGAGATGAATCGTGTTTATCATGGCATGTCTCCTTCGCAGTTTCGCTTCTTTATGCGTACGCGATTGAGGCAGTGACTTTGGAGCCGTGATGCTCTATGTATATATCTCAAACTTTTGATAATAAATGATTTTTTATAAAAAAAATCCAAATTGTTGTGAATATGGTTAATAAAATTATCAGAGTAAATCTTGTTTCAAGAAGTATGATGAAATAATTATTTGTTTAAAGAATAAATCGTAAAAATTAATTAATCATAAATCTGTTGTTAAAGTTAAGTTGATGAAAATCTCATTTTTTAGAATCATGAGGTGCGCGGCCCGTGCAAGGCAACCGGATCCTCTAACCGATGAGGAAGAGTTAGATCCGGATGTTCGTAAAGCCCTGCGCACAGATCCCAACTTGGTCCCTTTAAGGGTGAAGGGGAGTAGTTAGGTGAAGTAGTGGAAAAGTGGATTGAAGTAGTTAGGTGAAGTAGTGGAAAAGTGGATTGAAGTAGTTAGGTGAAGTAGTGGAAAAGTGGATTGAGGCAATAGAAGAATACTTTGATGTAACTGGCTATAACGAGAGAAGCAAGATGGCTCTCGCCGGATTAAAGATTGTGGAAATAGCCAGGGTCGCATGGAGAAACCATTAGGAGACAAATCATCTCGACAGAAATACCTAGACCTGGTCAGATCTTAAAGCATACCTCAGGAAAAGGTTCAGTCCTCCGGGCTTCCTTGAAACCAAAATGAATGAGTTCTTAGAACTAAAGCAGGATAGCCGGGCAAATTGAAGAGTACCATCAGGCCTTTGCCCTTCTCCTCAAATATTCCCCACCACAATTGGATGAAGAGTAGCTGATGGTGGCCAGATTCATTCGAGGAATGAACGAGCCATTGGACACCTTAGTGAAGAATGCCAAACCTGTCTCAATGTGACCGAGGCTGTAAGAATGGCAAAGGACTTTGCCAAAGCCTTTTTTGTTAAGATTCCGCCGAAGCCTGCACCCTCTAACTTTAAAAGATTCCAAACCCCGGGAAGTACTTCAAACTTTCCACCCCCAAAGAGGCAACAAGGCCCAAATCAGAATCAGGATATTGGGAGATTCAGAAGTGAAGGAGGACCCTTCCCACAGAACACGTTCTCAGGAGCCCCACCTATTTCAAGGATTCAGAGGGATGAGCTCAGAAGTGAGAACCGGTATTTTGGATGTCAGGGTTTTGGTCACCAGGTGAAAGACTGCCCGACTCCTGCCATGTCAAGGGGACAGGGATGTCAAGGACCGAGAGTGCAAAGACCAACCCCTTTGTATCAGTCAATGTCTCGCCAAAATCAAGGCAATCCCAGGAGAACTCCAGCTCAGCCATCTGCCTCTGTTCAGAGTAGTCTCAGAACTCCTTCCCAGGAAACTGGGGTAACCAAAGAGAAAGAGTTCCGCCCCAATCTGCAGCAGTCACAATAGCAGAAGTAGTGAAAGGGGAAAGAGGACAGATTTATGCAGCAATTGAAAACCAAGGGCCAAATCGTCAATTCTCCATCATCCATACTCCAGCTGAGTATCAGGGTAAGCCTTTTAAGCTTTTGATTGATTCAGGCAGTACTCATTCATTTATTTCCCCTGGATGCTTGCGTAAGCTCGTCTTAGATCAAAAATCAGGGAAACCTATGCAAGTTGAATTGGCCAGTGGGAAGATCCCTTTCACTCACCATGAGACAGGTCATTGTATTCAGTTTGACATAGATAGTAATATAACTGACTGTTAGTTCAGAGTCTTACCTTTGGGAGTTTTCGACAGGATCCTTGGAATGGATTGGCTCCACAAAAATCAGACTGACATTCACTGTCATAATGGAACCATTTCCTTCCTCCGTGACCTTCACGGAAACAAAGTTCAAGGAACCGGAATTGCAGGATCCCCAAGTTTGCAATTAGTAAAAGCTTCTAAGTTACTAAAAGGAATTAGAAAGAAGCAGCTCATTTATGTTGTCAAAATGAATGCGGAGACACAAAGTTAAAGGCTAAAGAACCAAAATGGTTAAGTGAATATGATGATTTATTCCTAGCAGAGCTAACTGAGATGCCTCCGATTTGGGAAGTAGATCATGTGATAGAATTGACCCCCGGAGCTTAGCCAGAGTAGCCCAACGCACATACAAAATGCCAGTTCCTGAAGCCATTGAACTCAAGGAACAGCTTAGATAGCTGTAATCCAAGTATTCTCAGAGAATACTTGGATGATTTTGTTCTTGTTTTCTTTGATAATATTCTGATTTACTCAAAGAATGCAGCTGACCATGAAGCTCATGTCCAAAAAGTTCTTGAGATTCTAAGGAAGCACCAACTATTTGCAAAAAAGAGCAAATGTACTTTCTTTGCCGACCATGCTGAATACTTGGGCTTTCTGGTATCCAAAGATGGAATTTCTCTAGATTCCGCAAAAGTCCAAGCAGTCCATAAATTGGCCTGAACCAAAGACAGTGAAAGAAGTCAGGGGATTCTTGGGATTGGCTGGTTGGTATAGAATTTTTATAACAAAGTATGCTCTCATAGCTTCCCCCCTAACTAATCTTCTCAAGAAGAATACCCCGTTTCAATGGTCTGCTAGGTGCCAGAGTGCTTTTGATAAGCTGAAGACCGCCTTGGTAACCAATCCTATTCTGAAGTTGTCAGATTTTTCTCTACCCTTTGAGGTGGTATAATTGATGCCAGTGGTTTTGCCCTGGGAGGTGCACTCATGTAGGAAGGTCATGCAGTGGCCTATGAATCCTGAAAACTCAGAACGCATGAGAGGAATTATGCTGTCCACGACCTAGAGCTACTTTCAATGGTATATGCCCTGAAGTTGTGGATACACTCTGGCCACATCCACTGCAGTGTAGGTTTCTTTTACTGGAATCAGATGGGCAACTTTGGTTAGTCTATCAACTACCACGAAGATGGAGTTATAACCTAATTGCAATGAAGGTAATCCAGTAATAAAATCCATATTGATACATTCCCACTTCATCTGGGGGATGTCTAATGGATGTAACTTCCCAGGCATTTTTACTCTCTCGGCTTTGACTTTCTGACATGTCAGACATTGACGTACATGATTAAGTACATCCTTTTTTAGACCAGGCCCAAAAAAGCTTTTCTTTACAGACATGTAGGTCTTGATGAAACCTGGATGTCCTGCCCTTAGTCCCCTCAACATTTGGGAATGCATAGCCTGCGATTATAATACATAATTCCATCATCTAGGCTGTACCCTTGAACTCGGTTCAACTCCTATGGAGTTTTGCTTTCCTGCATAAGTAGGGTAGCAATAGGGCCAAAGAATCTATCCTGCATGATCTTCTCTCTTGCTTCAATATTCAAAGGATTTGACACTACAGTAATTGTAAGCAAGGAGGCTTTTTTGCTGAGGGCATCTGCTACCACATTTTCTTTGACTGGGCGGTACCTGATTTCAAAATCTAATTCCTGCAGGGTCTGCATCCACCTTCTTTGGCGCATGTTGAGATCCTTCTGAGTGAAGATCTGCTTTAAGCTTTGATGATCTGTCATCAAAGTGAATCTTTGACCCAGTAGGTAATGTCAAAGAAATCTTCAGATTGCATGGCCTACCTAGAAGAATAGTAAGTGATCGAGATCCCAAATTCACGTCAAGATTCTGGACTGCATTTTTCAGCGCACGGACAAAATGCCAGTTCCTGAAGCCATCGAACTCAAGGAACAGCTTAGACAGTTGATAGAACAAGGGTTTGTAAGACCCATTATTTCACCTTGGGGAGCGCCAATTCTCTTTCAGAAAAAGAAGGATGGAACGTTAACGTTAAGACTCTCTGTGGATTACAGAGGTCTCAACCAGCTGACAGTTTAAGAATAAATATCATATCCCCAGAATTGATGAGCTTCTGCACCGGCTAAATGGAGCCTAGATCTTCACAAAGATAGATCTCAAATCAAGGTATTACCAGATCAGGATTAATGATCAAGATATCCTGAAGACAGCCATCAATACTCGTTATGGGCATTATGAATTCTCAGTCATGCCAATTGGTTTGACAAATGCCCCAACTACATTCAAATCAGGGTATTACAAGATCATGATTAATGATCAAGATATCCCGAAGACAGCCATTAATACTCGTTATGGGCATTATGAATTCACAGTTATGCCAATTGGTTTGACGAATGCCCCAGCTACATTCAATCGCCTAATGCGCAGGACATTCTCAAAGAATACTTGGATGATTTTGTTCTTGTTTTCTTTGATGATATTCTGATTTACTCAAAGAATGCAGCTGACCATGAAGCTCATGCCCGAAAAGTTCTTGATGATCAAGATATCCCGAAGACAGCCATTAATACTCGTTATGGGCATTATGAATTCACAGTCATGCCAATTGGTTTGACAAATATCCCAGCTACATTCAAATTAGGGTATTACCAAATCAAGATTAATGATCAAGATATCCCGAAGACAGCCATCAATACTCATTATGGGCATTATGAATTCACAGTCATGCCAATTGGTTTGACAAATGCCCCAGCTACATTCAATCGCCTTATGAAGGACATTCTCAGAGAATACTTGGATGATTTTGTTCTTGTTTTCTTTGATGATATTCTGATTTACTCAAAGAATGCAGCTGACCATGAAGCTCATGTCCGAAAAGTTCTTGAGATTCTAAGGAAGCACCAACTCTTTGCAAAAAAGAGCAAATGCACTTTCTCTACCGACCATGTTGAATACTTGGGCTTTCTGGTATCCAAAGATGGAATTTCTCCAGATTCCGCAAAAGTCCAAGCAGTCAATAGATTGGCCTGAACCAAAGACAGTGAAAGAGGTCATGGGATTCTTGGGATTGACTGGTTGGTATAGAATTTTTATACCAAAGTATGCTCTCATAGCTTCCTCCCTGACTAATCTTCTCAAGAAGAATACCCCGTTTCAATGGTCTGCCAGGTGCCAGAGTGCTTTTGATAAGCTGAAGGCCGCCTTGGTAGCCAATCCCATTCTGAAGTTGCCAGATTTTTCTCTACCCTTTAAGGTAGTAAAACTGATGCCAGTGGTTTTGCCTTGGGAGGTGCACTCATGCAGGAAGGTCATGCAGTGGCCTATGAATCCCGAAAACTCCGAACACATGAGAGGAATTATGCTGTCCACAACTTGGAGCTACTTTCAGTAGTATATGCCCTGAAGTTGTGGAGACATTACCTACTGGGTCAAAGACTCACTTTGATGACAGATCACCAGAGCTTAAAGTGGATCTTCACTCAGAAGGATCTCAACATGCGCCAAAGAAGGTGGATGCAGACCCTACAGGAATTAGATTTTGAAATCAAGTACCGCCCAGGCAAAGAAAATGTGGTAGCAGATGCCCTCAGTAGAAAAGCCTCCTTGCTCAATTACTGTAGTGTCAAATCCTTTGATTATTGAAGCAAGAGAGAAGATCATGCAGGATAGATTCTTTGGCCCTATTGCTACCCTACTTATGCAGGAAAGCAAAACTCCATAGGAGTTGAACCGAGTTCAAGGGTACAGCCTGGATGATGGAATTATGTATTATAATCGCAGGCTATGCATTCCCAATGATGAGGGGACTAAGGGCAGGACATCCAGGTTTCATCAAGACCTACATGTCTGTAAAGAAAAGCTTTTTTGGGCCTGGTCTAAAAAAAGGATGTACTTAATCATGTACGTCAATGTCTGACATGTTAGAAAGTCAAAGTCGAGAGAGTAAAAATGCATGGGAAGTTACATCCATTAGACATCCCCCAGATGAAGTGGGAATGTATCAATATGGATTTTATTACTAGATTACCTTCAGTGCAATCAGGTTACAACTCCGTCTTTGTGGTAGTTGAAAGACTAACCAAAGTTGCCCATCTGATTCCAGTAAAAGAAACCTACACTGCAATGGATGTGGCCAGAGTGTTTCTCAAAGAAATCTTCAGATTGCATGGCCTACCCAGAAGAATAGTAAGTGATCGAGATCCCAAATTCACGTCAAGATTCTGGACTGCATTTTTCGAAGCAATTGGAACTTTCTTGGATCTCAGCACAGCTTACCACCCCGAGACCGACGGTCAAACAGAAAAGGGTAAACCAAGTAATTGAAGATATACTTCGGTCATGCTATGGCAAGGAACCCAAGAAGAGGCTAAGCTATCTGCACCTAGTCGAGTTCACCTACAATGCTTCTTATCACCGAAGTATCGGGATGAGCCCTTTCAAAGCTATGTATGGACAAGATTGCTTAACTCCATTAACTTGGTCCCACCCATTGATTAGGGTCGAGATGTCCAGACAGATGCTTGACGACATGGAGTAGCAGATGCAGTCAATTCACAAAGATATAAAAGTTGCCCAGGATAGACAGAAGCTGTATATGCAGATAAGAAGAGGACAGACAGAAAATTCAAAGAAGCAGATATGGTCTTCATTTGAGTATGCCCCAAAAGAAGTTCTCTATCTCTTGGGAAGTACAAGAAGTTATCCCGGAGGTATTGTGGGCCATATCTGATTACAAAGAAAGTAGGTGACTTAGCCTACGAGCTTCTCCTGCCTCCTCATCTCAAAGTACATAATGTATTTCACGTCAGCCTACTTATAAAGTATGTACCAAGCCCGAATCATGTGCTTGATGATGAAATCTTAACTTCTTCAACCCAAGGGTAGATGGAACTCCGTTTGTGTATTCTAAAAGTGTTATTTTCATTCTATGCATAGAAAGATGCATATTGGAAATATTTTTATTATAAAAGCGTTATTTTCATTAGAATTAATTTCTATGCATAGAAAGATGCATATTAGAAATATTTTTATTATAAAAGAGTTATTTTCATTAGAATTAATTTCTATGCATAGAAAGATGCATATTGGAAATATTTTTATTATAAAAGTGTTATTTTCATTAGAATTAATTTCTATGCATAAAAAGATGCATATTGGAAAATTATTATTATAAAAGCGTTATTTTCATTAGAATTAATTTCTATGGATAGAAAGATGCATATTGGATTTTTTATTATTATAAAAGTATTACTTTCATCAATATTGATTTTTATGCATAAAGTGATGCATAAAATAATTTTTTAATCATAAAAGTGTTACTTTCATCAATATTGATTTTTATGCATAAAGCGATGCATAAAAGAATTTTTTTTATTATAAAAGTGTTACTTTCACCAATATTGATTTTTATGTATAAAGTGATGCATAAAAGAAAATTTTTATTATAAAAGTGTTACTTTCATCAAAATTGATTTTTATGCATAAAATGATGCATAAAAGATTTTTTTATTATTATAAAAGTATTACTTTTACCAGTATTGATTTTTATGCATAAAAGAAAATTTTTATTATAAAAGTGTTACTTTCATCAAAATTGATTTTTATGCATAAAATGATGCATAAAAGAAATTTTTATTATTATAAAAGTGTTACTTTCATCAAAATTAAATTTATGCATAAATTGATGCATAAATGATTTTTATATCAAAATTAGAGTTCTCTTTAATGAGAGAAAAATTCTATCATTTCATATTCACTCGGATGGTAATGAGAAAACTCAGAAAAAAAACTATCGAAGTTAGAATTTTAGATAAATGATTAATTTATTGTTTATTAGAATTTGTGATTAGTTTAGAAATCAGTTAAGCAAATGTTCAATGATTAATTTATTGTTTATTGGAATTCGTGATTAGTTTAGAAATTAGTTAAGCAAATGTTCAATGAATGAAATTCAAAAAAATAGTAATTGAAATATCACCCCTTTTGAGAAAGATAGTTCAGGAAGAACCGAATCTGAAACTAAGTTGAGACCCTTTAATTTTGATATGAGGATCAAGGTTACAGAATTCAAGGAATTCTGTTTGGAATTCAGACTTGCGATCTAGAAGTCTTGGATACGGATCTAAGATATACTCATTGTATTCAAAAGAAAATCAAAATTGAAAACTTGCATAGAAACCCTGTTTTCTTAAAGGACTGTCTTACGCCAGAATGCTGGAGGGAGCATTTGGTATATGTGTTTTTCTAAGGAAAGTTTGGTTGCAATAGCTGGTGGGGAGTGTTTAAAGAACGGCTCACGCGACAAAAACCTGCCCAGGTCTTGACCAGCCTCGGTATGGTGAAAAATGGTGTGCTTCCGATACGATGGGCGAGGGCCGACGAAGCGGTCTCTGAGTGAAGTGCCAGGACACCTAAGGAGGATCCTGGAGGGTTCAGACTAGGCGATGCACGGGCTCGCGGTGCTTAGGACACCCATGCGTATGTCGTGGAAGAGAGTGGGAAACCTTGGCCCGCGCAAGAGGAAGCTACTTCTGTTTTGCTACCAACCAAAAATCCGGTGCGCAGAGGGGTCAGTGGGATCTCACATTATATATATATAACATAAATATGTATATATATGTATGTTATATACATACATACATACATACATACACACACATATATATATATGTATGTACATATATATATGTATGTACATATATATATATATGTATGTACATATATATATATGTATGTATGTATGTATGTATGTACATATATATATATATATATATATATATATATATATATATATATGTATGTATGTATGTATGTATGTATATATATATATATATATATATTTATGTCATATGTTTACATAGATACTTTAAAATTCCACACTAGGCACTAATTGATATACCAAACATCGTTCGATGATGGTAACCAAACTTTGCGAGTATGCACTTCAGGGTAAACACCCATCCGAATGGGTAGGGTCAAGGGTTCAACATTCAGACAGACTGAACCCTTGAGGGTTTGGCATTCAGGTCGAGGGTTCGACATTTAGGTTATGTTAGTTAAGCAAAACAAATGTTTTTTCCTTTGTTCATCCTAAATGTGTAGCATAGTAAAGTCCACACTTGGCACTAATTGATATACCAAACATCGTCCGATGGTGACCAAACTTTGCGAGTATATGGGGGGGACCGCAGACGTACCACGTACCAGGCACTCGACCGTGGGATCGCGCACGATTTCATCGAAGAAATGTTAATTTACGGCAAGAAGGAAACAAATACCACTCTATCACTTATGCCGTATGAGAACCCCCATAACAAAAAACTGGGAACCTTCCAGCTGAAACCATAACAATGAAAGTTTAGGTTGGTGAGCTGAGTGAGAGGAGACTATCCAACTCGGTTCGGAGAGCAATTTTCAAGTCTCTTAGTGCTTGAGAGGCCATGGAAAATCTTGCTCTTCCCCATGCCATTGTACCCAAACATTGTCCGCCGATGGTGACCAAACTTTGCGAGCATGTGGGGGGAGGGGTCTAAACTTTGCAAGCATGTGGTCCCCCCCACATGCTTGCAAAGTTTGGTCATCATTGGATAATGTTTCGTATATCAATTAGTGCCCAGTGTGGAATTTTTAAGTCTCTTAGTGCTCAAGAGGCCATGGAAAATCCCACTCTTCCCCATGCCATCATACCCAAACATCCTCAGATGGTGACCAACTTTGCAGGCATGTTGCCCCCCCCCACATACTCGCAAAGTTTGGTCACCATCAAACGATGTTTGGTACATCAATTAGTGCACAGTGTGGAATTTTCAAGTCTCTTAGTGCCTAGTGTGGAATTTTCAAGTCTCTTAGTGCTCGAAAGGCCATGGAAAATCCCGCTCTTCCCCATGCCATCGTACCTAAACATTCTTAGATGGTGACCAAACAGGACCCCCCAACATGCTCGCAAAGTTTGGTCACCATCATATGATGTTTGGTATATCAATTAGCGCCTAGTGTGGAATTTTAAAGTCTCTTAGTGCTTGAGAGGCCATGGAAAATCCCACTCTTCCTCCCCATGCCATCGTACCCAAACATCCTCCGCCGATGGTGACCAAACTTTGCAAGCATGTGCCCCCCCCCACATGCTCACAAAGTTTGGTCACCATCGGATGATGTTTGGCGCCCAGTGTGGAATTTAAAAGATATGAAATCTTAAAACAAAATTGTTATACCAAATAAATGAGACTCTTACATGGAGTCATGATCAATAGAACATAATTAATCATTAAGATCAACTGCAATGCTAAAGTGCAAAGATAGAATCAAGATCAACCCTGATAAAGTACAAAGACACCATTGAGGTAGAAGAAATGTGAACATGAGCAAATATAAAATGCCTCTAAAAGCATAACCATGAAATTAACAAAAATACTAAGATGAAAGTAGATACTCTATCAAGATAGAGATCTAGTCATCACAGCACCCTCTCTAGCTTTCAAATGCTCTAGAATGCTCTCATGGTCATCCACTCAAAGCCAAAAACGCGAGCAAGATTTGTGTTTTTGACTTTGTACTCAATCAAACTTGGTAGGAAGCACTAAATGAGAGTACTGAAATGCCTCTAGCTCCCACTACAACTGTTGGAACTCAAGATTCCCCCGACGATGTCCAATCTGCTAGTAGAACCGGCCCGCCACAATCATGCTGTGGGCATCAAAAGAAAACCCATGATCATCCATGGTATCCTGGTCAAGGATGCACTTTGGCCTAGTGCAAATCATTAGATAGTAGTCTACTCCCTTGCTATTGCCCTCACTGGAAATAACAGCAAATACATCACCCTCATGTAGCTGTCAGGTCATCATAGTTGGCCATGAACACACGACCAATGTGCTTATCGGACAATACTCAATGTGAAGGATGATTGGGGGAGTGCACTGTATGTATCCACGCATTTGCCCATCCTCTTGAGGCACAATCTAACCAATTGCCATCCATACATGCTCCACAAAAGCATGCAAACTAGCGTGATGAATCGTGGGGGCCGCCATGCATGCGCTCTTGATAGAATGTAAGCCCAAGGTACCTGGTACTGTGTCAATCATGGGGCCTCTATGGTCAACCATGCCACCATCCACATACCAAAAAAATCTCTTTATAATCTGAGTATCACGTTTGGGATAGGATGATGGTGCACTCCCACAAAAAATGTTGGGAGCTCCACTCGACCACGTGGTGCGCATCTCTAAACCGCTCAACATCTTGCCGCAATTGATGACGTCTCAAAGCACGTTTCACACATGTGCTCGCACCATCATGCTCACCCTTCCCGTGACCAGTCTCAAAGAATGGCCAAATTACTAGGATACTAGACTACACATGCCACCTATAAACCCATAAAAACAAGTCTTAGTTATTGTTTTCTTTAAGATGTTCTAGTGAATTTAGTTTATTTACGAATCCTTGAGAACTATAAGTACTACCTATAGAGCCAACAGAACTGTCGTTTCGACTTGAAATATGCACCACAACTATTTGACCAAACCCATTGTGGATGGGAAGCTAGATCCTCCACACTCCACCAAGAGATGCCCACCATCACCTCCGACATCTCTGACCACTCCGGCCACCGCCGGTGTGATCCGAACCGATCGCCATCACCGCCTTCGACCGCTCCTCTAACCGTCGGTGCCCTCTGACCACCGTCATCGTTGATGCCCTCTGACCCCTCCAACCTCTATCATCGTCGGAGATCTCCGACCGCTTTGACTGCCACAGCCTGTGCCCTCTGACATCTTCGACGTGCATGGCCAACTCCGATGGCACTCATGGAGGCAACACACCTCTCCCTTTCCCAAGGCAAGGAGAGATCCTCTTCGAGATCCTAAGCACCATCTCCCTCTCCCCTCTCCCTTTCCCAAGGCAGGGAAAGATCCTCTTTGAGATTCTCTTGAGCACCATCGATCTTCCCTCTACACTACATGATGAGGGTTGGGACTTTGAGGAGGAGGATACCTGAGGAGGAGGACACCCAAGGAGGAGATAAGGGGAGCACTCTCTCAACAGCAGGGGACACACGGTCTCGGAAACACTCTCTCAACAGCAGGGGACACACGGTCTCGAAAACACTCTCACAGATAGACACTCTCTTGTGGAGGACATTCATTGTAGCACATTCTCTATTGGAGAAGAGTCTCTCTTGTATCATTCTTGCCTATAGTTGGTATACAATGTTGCACTCTGTTGGTGTATTGTCTATCTCTCTATGTGAGCGAGGTGAGTGAGGGGTTAGTGTTGTGTGGTGTGAGTGAGAGTCATGTAGGGATACTGCGGTGCTAGTAGGTGGTGGTCGGAGAGCACGATAGATAGTGTAGAGCATAGGTCTTGCATGTCTAGCCAATGAGGTTGACTCATCCTTGGCGGGATACTTCCCTGAGAGGATCCATGCTCCCTTCTCCCCAACCCTAGTGTTTGTGTTGGTAGTCTTCGAGTTTCCTAGCGACGAGGACCGGTGGAGTCATCCAGCTAAGACAAAATTTGGTGATTATGATGGGACTCTCCTAGAGGTCAAGGATAGTCTCATTTTTTTTCTTTTTCTTTTTAGTGATTTTTGTTCATGTGGAGAGGAGTGTTGTGTATGCCACTAAAGACTAGAGCTTCTAGAGGTGATTCATCCCTTCATTCTCCTCTTCGAACTAGTCGTTGTAGGGTTCTTCCTCATTTCCTTACTCTTTCCTCAGCATATTCCTCTTCTAAACCTATGGCAACTCCACGGCCAAAGCCATTGGCTATGGTCCTTAACCGCGTGCAAGGTAAACTACCAACCTTCAAAGGTACCATCATTGAAGATGCGGAAGACCATGTGCGGAGGTTCCTCACTATGTGTGAGGTCACCCGAGATGATGCACGCTTGGTCTTGTTCCCGATAATGTTGGAAGAAAGTGCCGACCGATGGTACAATCAATTTCCCGTCAACCACTTCCTAGATTGGGCCACCCTCAGGCTATAGTTTTTGGCTACCTTTCGGTGCCAGGGAACTGATTTGACCTCATTACTCAAGAGCTCAACCAATTCTCCATGAAGGCGGGGGAGTCAGTAGCCTAACTTGTCACAAGAGCTAAAGTTTTGGTCTCTCGGCTACCCCAAGATCCTGGAAACTACATGCTACACAACAGTGGGTGCTTCGAGCACTCCCTACTGAAAACCATGAAGATGAGAGAGACCTTTCCACCCCAAGGCACCCTGCAAGACTTCCAAGACAGGGCTACACAATTGGAGATTGCTTGCCTCTTGGCAGAGTAAAGTACCTCTTGGTCCCCACTTATCCCCAGCATGTCTTCAGCTCCTCCAACTTTTCCTCTTGCCCCGACCGTAGCTTCTACATCTGCTTCCATGGACGAGTTAGACAAGCTCAAGAAGGAGCTTGAAGATTTCAAAAGGTCACAACAAGAGGACGCGGCCATGGCAGCGCTCATCACAAGAAGGAGATCGAGCAGCTTAAGGTTAAAGATCCCAAGACGAGTCCATGGTGCCCAGTATGTAGCATCTTCCAAACGATTGTCCCACCAAGAAATATTGCTCATTTTTCTCAAAGGCCGGGCCATGAGGACCAGGAGTGTTACTACCTCAAGGGACTTCGCGTTATGCAATAACTTAAGCAAGGTGCCATCCCACTTAATCCCTTCGCCAAAGACTACATGGTGACCCCAACCAGTAGTGCATCAACTTCTGCCCAGGCCCCTAACCACCAACCAAACCCAACACCCTTCTTGTACCCTCAATTAGCTGGAGAAGCTACCCCCTAATCCCAAGCTTATATTAACCATGTCACCAATGGCCCCTCCTACTTAGCTGCCCCACATACCCTTCCCTCCCCCATGGCTACTTTCTTACAAACCCCTCCACCACCCTAGGCTGCCACATCATCTCAGGGAGCTCAAGGAGCCACCATAGTAGCATACACCAATACCCGGAATCTTGGAGCAACCCTAACATACAACCCCCTACCTATGCAAATACCATATCAAGCAGGCACTCTCCCAACCTATCAGCCATACCTCCCACTCATCTGGTTCCACAAACACCCCAAGTCTATCAAAACCCACCCCACCGCTAACAACAAGTATGGGGCTCGACCTAACCAAAGGTTCGCCAATCGCCGTCCTCTCCCAAACAACCCCACTGACCTCTTATATGCTACCGTTGTGGGGGGAGTGGCCACATGCAAGCTCAATGTATTGTACCAGAGGGCTCACCCCCATGCTTCCATTACCCGGAGAGCTGAGACCACTACACCTAGGATTGTCCTAGAACCCCATTGGTTAACATGGTGGAAGCTGTGGTGCCACCTCCCACTGCTAGCACTCCAATAGTGGCGGTCATCACCCAGTCCCAAGGAGCCCCAAAGTCACCAACTCCTCCTCTTGATGGTGCAATTTCCCCATCCATTGTGGAACAAGCTTATAAGGAGTCATGGAGGAGTTCATTCAAACACCACCCATATGGAGAAGGTAGCGGCACCTACCTTGGTCATTCCCCCAACCACCACACCTTCAAAGGTGGATGAGGAGTCTACCCAACCCAAGGTTAGTAATTTAAGTTGGGAGGAGCAAAGGTGGAAATCACCATTCCTCAATTATGTGGTTTGAGCTAGGAAATAGGAGAGCAACTGCTAGGCTTGGTCCAACATTGGATGGATTGGAAGGTAACTAGGGGTGAAGCCACATCTAGTAATAGTGGGCAATAGCCCGAGAGGCAGCAAGCAAGGGTATGCCTCACTGTCCCAGGAGTGGCCGATCACCGAAGCCCAAGGGCAGTCTCCGTGGGAGGAACTCAAATTACAGGGGCCATTGTGGATGGTGGTTTTGGTGTTAGCATCATGCCTGAAGCTACTAGGAAAGTCTTGGGTCTCCGAATTACTGAGCCAGCTCCCTTTGCCATCCGAGTGGCAGACCAGAGAGAAGTGATGCTCGTGGGACTAGTTAGGCAAGTTCTGATCAGTTTTGAGGGATTAGTATGCGAAATGACTTTTGTGGTGTTAGACCTCCCACTAGCTCGAGGGGCCTGCAGATTGCTCATTGGAAGGCCTTGGTTGAGGGCAGCTCGGGTGATCCATGATTGGGGTCGGGACAACTTGCATATCCCTAACCCAGAGGGGACAGTGACCTTGCCCTTGGAAAAAGGCTCCGATGAGAGTGCAAGGGGCACTGCCCTACATGACATGATTCTTTGGGAGGAAGGACCCAGTGACAAGGAAGAGCAGGAGGAATGGCAAGGATAACGAGTGGATGAGGCCTAGGATCCATTCGGCTTCACAGGGAGAGGCCGTAGAACCTCTATGGAATTGGTTAAATTCCTATGAGGGGTTCTAGTGCAATATGGTGGACATAGTGGAGTTGGACCCATACCCCATTCAAGAGGTGTTCCCAGAAGAAGAGCTCTCAGAAGAAGCAGTAGTACGGGATTGGACAGAATCTTTGCTCACTCTGGCCTCCTCCTCTGTAACAATGTCTCAATAGGAAGAAATAGAGGTCATAGGTCTAGGGGAACCTGAGTTTTCTCGACAACCTCGCAAGAAGGTCTCTCAAGAGGACTCATGAGAGGCACTTATGGTTAACCCCTCCTAAACGCACTCGCAAGGAGCACCTCAAGACTAGGGAGGAAGTCGGCAGAGCACCTCAAGACTAGGGAGGAAGTCTTGCCACAGTAGAAGAGATACCCGCTGGCTGGATGGAGGAATGTATTGGTAACTTCCCTCTGGACATTGCCCTAGCCCATGACCCCTTATCTCTGCATCAAGCAGCACTCGGCACCGCTCCTCTTCCACCTGCCACTTACCACGAGGAAGTGAGAGAGCTGAACCTGTGCACATCAGAGGAGCCACGCCCCATCTTAGTGGCAGCTTGGGTTTGGGAGGACCCTTCCACTCTTCAGAGAATCACCAACTTTTTCAGAGATCACCAAGATGTGTTTGCATGGACCTACAAGGATCTCCCAGAGATAGATCCAGCCATTTGCACTCACAACATTCCACTAAAAGAAGGCAGTTGGCCAGTCAGGAGAAGGGCATCTACCGCCCAACTATTTAGAAGTGGTGAAGAAAGAGCTGGACAAGATGGAAGAGACAGGTATCATCGTTCCCATTGAGCACTCCGAGTGGTTCACTTATAGTGGTGATTCCAAAAAAGAAGACCAACAAGATCAGGATTTGTGTAGACTTCAGACCCCTCAATCGGTGCACAATCAAAGATGGGTTTCCCTTGCCTTTCATAGAGTGGGTTTTTGAAGATCTGGGCGGCCAAGGGTGGTGGTTCGAGCGACAGAACACCTACCTCACCTCACTCTCTGGTGTTCGTGAATTGCTAGGTATCGGCGGGTCTTCGCCTCTCTCAAAAAAAATCCCCCCTCTGATTATTTTTTCCATTACACGTTAAAAAAAAACCCCAAAAAAGGTTTCTCTCTCACACCTCACCGCCATCACTCCCTCTCATCTCTCTCTCTCTCTCTCTCTCTCCCTCTCCCTCTTGCACAACTTGCTCTTACTCCCCACCCCCTCTCACCGACCAACACCCCCCCTTTTTCTCACCGATTCAAGCCAAAAAAAAACCCTCTTAGTTTTCTTTTTCCCATTACAAGGCAAAACAAATCTCCCTCTTAGTTTTTTTAAATATTTTTTTCTCTCCCAAAAGAACTCCCCCCTCTTCGTTTCCTTTTTCCATTACAAAGAAGAAGAAAGAAAAAAAAAACAACCCAATTTTTTTTTTGAAAAACATCTCTCTCTCTCTCTCTCTCTCTCTCTCCCCCTCACTGACCAACCCCTCCCTTACCTCACCGGTTCACCCCATCATCCCATCACTCCCTCACTCTCCTTCTCTCTCTCCCCACCGACCACCCCCTCCCTTCACTCCCCACCAACCAACCTCCCCCTTTCCCCCTCACCAACCATCGCCCCCCTCTCTCCCCCTTTCTCACTAACCGACCAGCCCCCTCTCTCCCCCTTTCTCACTGACCATCGCCCTCCCTCTCTCCCTCTCCCCCTCTCTCACCTTCAACCTTGCAACTCTCTCTCCCTCCCTCCCTCATCTCACCCCCCCTTACACGCACACGCACACGCACACGCTCTCTCACACATTGCTCAGTCCCACGGTGGTCGCTGAGGCCGGTCCAATGGGTTGGCACTTGAGGCGACCAGCTTCACTAGTCAGCTCATTAATGCTCGCTTGTCATCACCACCTAGTAGCAAACGGCCCTTAGGGAAGACACACAGTCTTGGGCGAGCTTTTTCGAGTGTAGGTCGCGGCTGTGGCTTGTGCGGGCAGTGATGGATGATGGGCCCAACCAACACTCGTGCGGGCAACTCACCGCCCCTTCGCCTCTCACCCGACCCCACCTACTCCTTTTCACCGTCGCTCTCACCGACCACCCCTCCCGTCTCCTTCTCTCTCGCTTGTGCAGCACCCCCCCCCCCCCCCCCCCCCCCTCTCTCTCTCTCTCTCACTTGTGCGGCCAATTCACCGTCACCCCCCTCTTCCCCTCTCACTCACCGTCACCCCCTTCTCCTTCTCTCTCGTGCACCCTCACAACCCACCCCCTCTCCCCCTCGGCCCCCGTGCGCAGCCAGTCTCCCCTCTCTCACCTCACCAGCCCACCCCCCTTTGGCAGCCTTTACCTCCCTCCCTCCCACCACCCCCTCTTTCTCAACGTCAAACTCACCTCACCACCTTTTTATCTATCACTCACCGTCTCTCCCCCCCCGCCCCCCCTCTTCTCCCTCTCTCTTGTGCGCCGACCCCCCTCTCACCCGTCGCCCCCGCTCCCCCACCCCCCCCTTTCTCTCGGTGCACGGTGTTGTTGGGTTGTCTTCCTTTGGCCTCTTTGTGTGATTCCGCGTAATGGGTTGTTCTCTTCTTTCATCGCTTTAGAGAGCCCAAATTAGCCAAAAGATAAAGCAGAAGAGGCAGGGGAAACAGCTTGTCTTTTGCAAAAACCAGCTAACTCGTGTGTAGGGGCTCCAGAGCATAAGACGATGCATTACACACTGCGAGAAAACGTGTGTTTTGGCTACCAGCACCACCTTCATCAGTTACACAGGAAAATTAAAGACTAAAACAAATCAGGAAGGCGATAGCAGGCTCTACTGGCAAACCCCCTCTCTCACCCTCACCGACCCCCCATCTTTCCTTCGCCACCCCACCCGTTTCCCCTCTCTCACCTCATGGCCCCCCCACTCCCTCGTAGCCCCCCGACCCCCCCCTCAAACAGATTGCTATTGGGATTGAGATTGTTGCTGGAGGTACTTATGCCTGCTTATGATTGGTTCTATAAGATTGTAATGCCATTGTGCACCTCAACATATGATGCCCAACAGCATACCCAAGCATTTTGAGAGTACCGAAGGTTTCTTCCTAGCGTCAATACTCTTGTGGGCCTAAGCATTTTGAGTAGTAGCAAAGGTTGCTTCCAAGGCTCCAATACTCTTGTGGGGGCCAGGTGCCTTGAAGGTAGCATAGAGGATCAAGTCACTAAAGTAATTGGAAGGGGCCATGGAGTATATGCCTCCTCTTTTATTTTTTATTTTTTAAAAAACAAGAGGAAAAAAAACCCAAAACTTCTCTCTCTCTCTCTCTCTCTCTCTCTCTCTCTATATATATATATATATCTATCTATCTATCTATCTATCTATCTTTCCTCTCTTATCTTTGCCCCTACCGACCACCTCCTCACTCCCTCACCTCACCGACCAACTCCCCCCTACCTCACACCCCACACCCCCCTCTCTTCACTCCCCCCTACCTCACGCCCCACACCCCCTCTCTTCACTCCCTCACTCCCTCACGCCCCACACCCCCTCTCTTCACCCCCCCCTACCTCACGCCCCACACCCCCTCTCTTCACTCCCCCTCACTCCCTCACCCCACCTTCTCTCCCCCTCACTGTCACCCCCCCTATCTCCCTCACCCCACCGACCCACCCCTTCTTCACTCCCTCACCCCACCTTCACTCCCGCTCACCATCCACCCCCTCCCCTTATCTCCCTCACCCCAACGACCAAGCCCCCCTCCCTCACCCCACCGACCATTCCCTCTCTTCACACCGCACCTTTACTCCCCCTCACCGTCACCCCCCTATCTCTTTCACCCCACCGACCATTCCCTCTCTTCACACCCCACCTTTACTCCCCCTCACCGTCACCCCCCCCATCTCCTTCACCCCACCGACCACCCCCCTCTCTTCACTCCCCCCACTCACTGCCCCCTTCTCTCCCTCTCACCCGACCCCCCTCTCGTCACTCCCCACTGGCACCCTCTCTCATAGCCACCTCTCACCTTTGCATTATGCTACCTCACATGGCCAATCTGAGGTACTTTTGTTGCTGTTGGAGAAGGGTGTGTCGTTGAATATAATGAATCATCATAGACAAATGCCTCTCATGCTTGCTTGCAAAAATGGAAGGGTATTTTGCATTGAACGGTTTGTGGACTGGGAGCTAATGTCCTCATATTTGATGCATCCTATGGGAGGACTTGCATGCAGTACACTACACACAGTGGGCACCTCCACTGCATAATCTTGAGGTCGCCTCAGATTTGGGAGCATGCCTTTGCATGTTGCGGCCCTAGCTTTCCTCTTTGGCTACAGAGCCCTTGGTATGGCCATCTTTGTGGTAGTTTATGAGTAGTCTTGATCCTGAAGAAAACGTTCTATTGTTGGAAGCTGCGTTGGCATATGCTACTGAAGCTTGGGAGCAGCTGACCTTTTCTGCTAATGAGAAGCATCTTTTATGTATTGGCCATGGCTAGGTTTCATTTTGTATCTTTGTATGCCTAGACTTCGTGCCGGAAGTTTTTCTCGGATGAAGTGGCCAGTGATTATTATTTAGATTGGTTTTGTGCTTTTATTGGTGTTAACCTTCCTGCCGGATGCCTTGTCGTAATACAAGTAGTGATGGCTTGTTGGATGAAGTGCCCAGGTGCTTTCAGAAATGGCTTACTGGATGAAGTAACCAGGAGCTCTTAGAAATGGCTTACTGGATGAAGTTGCCCAGGAGCCCAGTTTAATTGTTTTTATTATTTGCGTATCTCTCGGCACGGCTTGCTGGATGAAGTGCCTAGGAGCTCTCAGTTCGATCATTTTTTTTCCATGGCTTGCTTGCTAGATGAAGTTGCCTAGGAGCCTAGTTGAATCATTTTTATTTATTGTGTATCTCTCTAGAAGGTTTGCCTGGATAGATCATTGTATGAGGTATGCCTGGGAGCCTGCCTGCTGCTGCTACTACTGGATGTTTTGCTCGGACTCCAGCTTGCCAGAGAACCACCTGTGTTTTTTCTATGCCATTCACCGAGATGATGAATTGAGTAGTAATGGGCGACCTGTGGGGATGGGAAGCCAGGTCCTCCACACTCCACCAAGAGCTTCCCACCATCACCTCCAATAGCTCCGACTGCTCTGACTGCTCCGGCCACCACCGATATGCTCCGATCAAGAGCTTCCCACCATCACCTCCAACAGCTCCGACTGCTCTGGCCACCACCGATATGCTCCGACTGCTCATTGCCTTCGACCGTTGTCATCAACTCCGGTGCCCTCTGATCGCTTTGACTTCTTGCGGCATGCTATCACTACCCGCCCGCTGATGCCCTCCGACCCCTCCGACCCCTCCGAACTCCGTTCACCATCAGAGCTCTCCGACTGCTCGCTCCGACCTCCATCACTGCCTGTGCCCTCCAACATCTCCGACATGCATGGCCAACTCCGATGGCACTCATGGAGGCAACACCCCTCTCCCTTTCGCAAGGCAAGGAGAGATCCTCTTTGAGATTTTGAGCACCATCTCCCTCTCCCCTTTCCCTTTCCCAAGGCAGGGAGAGATCCTCTTCCTCATGAGCACCATCGATCTTCCCTCTACACTACATAATGAGGGTTGGGACTTTGAGGAGGAGGACACCCGCCGAGGAGGAGATAAGGGGAGCACTCTCGGGGCAACAGGGGACACACGGTCTCAGACACTCTCACAGGACAGACACTCTCTTGTGGAGGACATTCATTGTAGCACATTCTCTATTGGAGCAGAGTCTCTCTTATATCATTCTTGCCCACAGTTGGTATACAGTGTTGCGGTCTGTTGGTGTTTTGTCTCTCTCTCTCTCTGTGTGAGAGAGGTGAGTGAGGGACCTGTAGGGATATTGCGGTGTGTGGTGTGTGTGAGAGGCCTGCAGGGATATTGCGGTGCTAGGTGGTGGTCGGAGAGCACGGTAGATAGTGTAGAGCATAGGTCTTGCCTGTCTAGCCACTGAGGTTGACTCATCCTTGGTGGGTATACTTTCTTGAGAGGATCCACGCTCCCTTCTTCTCAACCCGTGTTTGTGTCGGTAGTCCTCAAGTTCCCTAGTGAGGACCGGCGGAGTCATCCACACCCATCGCTAACACCATGTGAGCCGACAATCTCGTAAAAAATAGTCATGGAGACGAAAACAATGTTGCACAAAATGTTCATCATGTGAATGATCATAACTGATATAGAAATGACACTATCGAATAATGACATGGGCCTCTAGGGTATTCATTATTCCATCGAACAAGTGCCTCTGCATGTCAATAATGTGGACCATAATAGCAACATGGTGAGGTAAGGGAGAGAGACGATTAGGACACAAAAAATCAATTAAGTAATATAGCTCAAACACAAAATAAATATTATGAAATATAACCCTTACTTGCTTCGAGAAGTAATACTCAGATTGTATCTCTTGAAAAGGTGTGAAGGTGTAGTTCTCTGCAAAATCAACCCACACAAAGACCACCACACTAATAGGAAACTCTGCCAGGCATGCTCGAAACTGACAATCTTGCCACTTGGCACAATGAGTGTGCTGTATATAGAGGTAGATTTTCTCCCTAAATGTGGCCATGAAGTGACAACGTGGTGTATGTTTGTCCATGAGCTGCAACTTTCTAGACTGCCCACCACTCAGGAGCTGGTGTGTCACATACTCACACCGTCGCCATGTCACTATCTCTTGATCACTTGCATCAAGATATACCATCTGTAGATGTGCAAGTGAACCACATGATTTGAAATTTCTCTCCACACAAGGCATCATATGGTAATGAGCATCCTCCGTGCGTGCACACAAAAGAGAGTGGATAAAATCACGAGGAATGCAAGGCAACTCTCTATGCCCACTAAGAGAATGGAACACATCATAAAAAAGTTGGAACTCAGCATGGTAGCCACAACATGTCACGTTGCTGTGCGTACCTCACAAACCAAGGCTTACATCCCTCAAATGACCTTTGCCTAATTTCAAGGTCTAGATATGATGCCACAAACTGAGAATATAACTCTATTTGGGTTATTTTAAGAAAGCAAGCACCGTGCTCAATGAACACTCCTCTTGTGACTCCCTTACGCAAAGCTTTCTTGAAAATTGGTGAGGTACGATAATTTTCCTCTCAAAACCTTTCTATCAAGGCTCTAGTGGTTTCATCTAGTAGGTGATCATGCCTAGCTACACAACCACTACTCCGCCCCACAAAGCACTAGCCTCATTGGCATCTAAACTTTGCCGTCTACTAGAGCCAACTCTAAGTGTGGGTGTGGTGCTATGGAAAGGATGCGAGATGTGGCACTCACCTTACCCTTCATTTGGGAGCTACTTATGGCTGCCATAATAGCCCATCGAGCAGCCAAAGTGTCTGCAGAGTTTCTCTTCTTGTTAATTGTATAGGAACGACGAACACTTTATAGCACCACCATGCCAGCTCTCCTCTCTGTTCGGCCTCCAATGTTAGAAAGCGCCTTGCACACTCGGCCATGTTGGGCCTGATTGATCAAAGCATCAAGCACGCATGCCTGTGTGATGAAGGCATGAGGTCTTTGAAATAGGATTGGAAGATTATATGGGTACGACGGTGCGCCCTTGACTTTGATAGTTCTTTCCTATCCACACTATGGGTGCCCCAAAAGAGGGCGGTGGGTTCTTGTGGAAGAGAAGGGGGCTCAGGAAGGGCTGGTTCATGTGGATTATCTAAACTAAGGGATAGTGGTGGAGAAGAGGGCGGTGGGAGAGGAAGAGGAGGGGCAATGCTTGGATCATTACCAAAATGGAAGGTGTTTCTCGTTGTTGTGCTCTCCACTCTCTCTTCCTCTCACATGAGCTACCCTTTTCATCTCATCCTCTTGAACTTGGTGGATGGGGTGAAGTCTAGTTCTATCACGTTTTTGACTCCTACGACTTTGAGAACCCATTCTCAAGGAAGCTAAGAGAGAAAAGAAATATGAAGGCTCAATGATGGGATAGTACTAGAGATGTGTGTTTATATAGGAAAAATAATTTATCCACTTCACATCTCATTGGATTTCCTATCTATATAGAACGTGATTGATTGGATAATTAAGATAAACATAAAGATAAAAAGAAAACTATTATCCACTTAAAAAATAAATATTATTAATAATAAATATTTCTAATCTAAATATTTATCATTACTAGATATATAAATATAATTTAAAATTATCTTTTATTTTATAATATAACTACATTTTCTTTCATAATGTGTTTTTTAAAATTTTATTCAAAGGTTTTTTCTACAAACAAAATACTTTCAAGAAATATTAAATTAAAAAAAGTAAAATTTTAAAATGAAATAACGTGGACTTTTAAAAATTATTATTTATCTAATTTTAAAAATATAATCATTTAAAATTAGTAATTTTAAATTCTTTTATATTTTTAAGTCATACATATTTTATTCTTTTATATTTTTAAGTCATACATATTTTATTCTTTAAAATTATATATTTTAATTCTATTTTTTTTGAAAATAACTAAAAATATACTAAATTAAGTTTTTTGAAAATATATTTTTGAAAAAAATGGGAAGGTGGGAAGGAGGTACCACGTGTCAGGCATACATACCACGTGGCATTTACTTGACATGTGGCACTATTATAGCTGATGTGGCTATATACCCATGTCTACATGGGTTGACATATAGAGGGATGATGTGGAAAGATGCATGACATGGCATTCCATGATGTGGCATGCCCTGTCACCAAGTGCAAGAAGGTGGCATACAAAGGTGACAAGAAGATGTGGCATTAATGTGATGACTAGGATGATGAGGTGGGAAGTCAACTAGGTTGACCATGTTGACATGGTCAACCTAGTGGGTGGAGGTAGCAAGGTGAGCTGGCATGGTCAACCTAGTGGGTGGAGGTAGCAAGGTGAGCTGGCATGGTGCTTATGTGGATCCTCTCGAAGCTGTTGTGGACATAAATTGGCATGCACATATAAGATTTGTGTCCACCCAAGCCTCACACATGGCATGATATCTAGGCTTTGAAGATTACCAAGCCTCACACATGGCATGATATCTAGGCTTTGAAGATTACCAAGCCTAGATTTCCAAACCTAATTAGGCTTGGTTTTAGACTTAAAAAGGGGAGAGTGGACACAGCATGGGAATTTTCACTTGGGAGAATTGAAAATGGACCTTCCCATACTCAAATTAAGCCATTAAAAAATAAATAAATTCATAGTAACAAGTATATTGATCCCTAGAGTTTTTAGATTGAAAGATTTAATATTTGATTTTCTAGAATTAAACTACAATTGATTTAATGGGCATCTAATAGTCATAACAAATTTTACAAAGTAAATCTACAAAAATCCAACTGTTAGATTTGTAAATTTACCTTAGATCTACATTCTAATAATCTTCTCTAATCTAATAATCACCAGATCCATATAAATTGAGCATTTTAAATGGTAGTTGTAGTGGGAGAACAAAATAGTATATTTTTTTTAACAATTCTAATGCCTCTTAAATAATATAGAAAATAGTAGAACACATAAAAAATAACTTGATAAATCAATAAGCTCTATATTATGTGAATTTGTGATATAGAAGTGGAAAAATTATATGAGTAATAATGTATAAGTTATAGGTAGTTTAATCATATTTAGTGTACATGTCTAAACCTCTGTGAGATAGCCTGTATATAGTTTTTGTTCCCAAAGAAAAGGGGCTTTGTAATTTTTGGATATTCGATCAAATTATAGTTTTAGTTACCTACTTTACATGCGATGTTTCATTAGAAGACCTTGAAGTGAAACTCCTTGGCTAACTAGGAGAGATTAGCTATTCTTCTTGAAAAATTGCGTGTTTTCAGGCTAAACCCAAGGGCGCCCACTAAACAAAACTAGATAACCTCATCTTGGAACCACCCACACATCCACACACACACACACACACACATATCTCTCTCCCTCACACACACACACACACACACACACACACACACACACATACATATGTGCATCTCTCTCTTTCTATATACACACACACACATATATATAGAGAGATACGTGTGAAAAATTGCGTGTTTTCAGGCTAAACCTAAGGGCGCCCACTAAACAAAACTAGATAACCTCATCTTGGAACCACCCACACATCCACACACACACACACACACACACACACATATCTCTCTCCCTCACACACACACACACACACACATACACATACATATGTGCATCTCTCTCTTTCTATATACACACACACACATATATATAGAGAGATACGTGTGTATATATATATATATCTCAGTTAGGCTACCGTTCAAGTTGTTGCTATGTTTACCTTCCCTATCTCCTTGAGGCTTGCACCCTATCTCCTTGAGGCTTGCACCATGCAAGCCCATTTTTACTTTGTTAATATTAAAATAATAATAATAAATCACCACCCCTCACTCCTACACGGATCTTACGCTCAAGGCTACTTGCTTTGCTTCTTATTTATACCTACATGCACTGAATGCTTTGTCACCTGAGCTTAACGCCTTGCTCTATTTGTATCCACACCTCTCCCACTTCTCTACGCACTCTGCATACATGTGATCTCTTAGTAGATTAAGAAAGTGCCCAATTCTCTCATGGCTGCAAACAACATGTAACTCTCATCCTTTTCACAAGTGCAATCCTACTCCTACTAAACTTCTCTCTTAGTAGATTAAGAAAGTGCACAATTCTCTCATGGCTGCAAACAACATGTAACTCTCATCCTTTTGACAAGTGCAATCCTACTCCTACTAAACTTCTTCCCTAGCTACATTCGTTACAATCTGCACTTCTTTACTTTCCCTCACAGCATGTGTTACAATCTGTGCTTCTTTACCTCACATCCTGTGTTATTCTAAGGACTGACATATTCTTGGTCTTTATTTATCCCCATATACTTAATTCCTTAGGCTTACACTGTAATATTGCCTCCTCTCCCTCTCTCCCTCTCTCCCTCTCTCTCTCTCTCTAATCTAACTCCTTCTCCCTTAGCTTCTCTCACACTCTCATAGATTGTTTAATGTTCTAATTTTACCATCCTAAACACACACTCACGATTTAAGCACACACTCAAACTCACATTCTTACACACACTAAACACACTCACATTCTTACACAAAGTTAACACACTCACACATTCATACACAGTTCAACACACACTCACACTCACATTCTTACACATACACTAAACACACTCACATTCATACACACACGTGCACATGTGCATACACACTTCTTGAGCGCACACACACACATTCATACACACACTTGCACACGCATACACACTTCTTGAGCACACACACACACTCAAACTCTTTTACTAACTCAAGTATTTTGCTATGAAGGACATCACACATGTATCTTCAATTTAATACTTTGGTCCATCTATTCTCTCTCTCTCTCTCTCTCTCTCTCTCTCTCTCTCTCTCTCTTCTACACACACACACACGACATCCTCCAAGTTTGCTTGGGTAGCAAACTGTCACCTTTCTAACTCACATTTTAATATTATTATTTATTTACTTTTAATAATTACATACCACCACAACGTGTTGGGGCTACAACCTTGTTTTTTTAACAATATTTTAGCAGCGTTTTGCAATGGGGGATGTCGAGGCCTTTTAACGCTGCTGAGAGTAGATGGAATTTCATTGCTATATTTTCTTGAGAAGTGAAATTTTGTTGTTATTGCTGTTGTTCAAGAGCAAAAAACCATTGTTGATTGAGCAATGAAATTGTGCTAGTGTTTTCGTTGTTGAGCAGTGAAAACAACAGTGAAATTTTGTTGTCCAATAGCGACCTGCTAAAAGTGAACTCCCACCTATTTTGTCGCTGTGCTGAAAGACAATGTCATTCGAAATGTCTTTTGCCTCTTTGGGATTTTGTGAAGATAGGTATCTATTCCATCTCTCCCACCCTACGCTCAAGCAAGGTATGTGCTCTTCATCTCCCTCTCCTATTGCATACAAGCTTTCTATGAAAGCTTTATCTCCATCTCCATCTTCCTCTCATGTGCAAACTAGCTTTCCATGAAAGCTTCTATTTCCTCTCTTTTGTAAGCTATTCCCCTCTCCCTTGAAGTTAAACTCTAACCCTAGCTCCTACATAGAAAGCTTAATAGAGAGCTTTGATGGAAAGCTCTCTATTAGGGTTTTTATTTAGAAGCTAGGGTTAGGGTTTTACATAAGCCATAAGCTTTCTATTAGGAATAGGGGGTTATAGAGACTTCTCCTCTTCTTTTGTTCTCCTCTTCCACTTCTCATGTAATAAATTGTTGTTTACTACTAATTTATGCATGAGGCTTAGGCTTATGCATAATGCACGAGGTTAATTCTTGCATAAGCCTCGTGCTGCATTAGGAGGAATTAGGAGTCTTATGCAAGAATTAGCCTATGCATAGCCTTTATGAATAGAAGCTCATGCATAATCCTCTATGTATAGAAACTCATGAGGCTCTATGCATAATCTCTATGCATGAGCTTCTATGCAATTAGGCTTATGCATAGAGTCTCATGAGTTTCTATGTATAGAAGCTCATGCGAATGCCTCCATGCATAGAGGCCTCAGTGCATAGAAGCTCATGCATAGAGGCTAGCCTCATGAGTTTCTATGCATAGAGGCTTATGCATGAAATTCCATGCATATAGGCAAGCATTAGTCTCATGTATAAGTCTCATGGTCTCATGCATGAGTCTCATGCCTAATGCATGAGCCTAATTCATGAGTCTTATGCATTATATGCCTCCTCATGCATTATGCATGAGCCTAATGAATATGGCCTCATGCATTAGCCTAGGTCTTATGCATAAGTCATGCTTAGGCTAATGTCCCCACCTGATATTTGAGCTTTTTTATTTTTTTAGGATATTGAACTTTTTTATTTTTACAGGATATTTTCACATAAGGTGAGCAACCGTCTTCTCCATATAAAGTGAGAAACCTTCTCTATCATTTTTTTGCAATAAGATTTATTTTCATGGCTTATGATTCATGTGTTTATATGTCCTTTTTTTTGGTGCAACACCTTGCCCTTCCTATATATTCAGGTAAGCTCTAAATCCTAAACCCTTTCTATATATTTAGGTAAGCTCTAAACCCTAAACCCTTTTTTTGGTCCAACACCTTACCCTTCCTAAGCTCTAAACCCTAAAACCTTTCTATTAATTATACACCTTCAAGTGCTATAGGAGATTTTTTTATAAAAATGTTACTAGTATGTATAAAGAGGCATCTATGCATAGAGGGCTCTATGCATAAAGAGGCCTCTATGTATAGAGATATTATGTATAAGAGGCCAATGTGCATGCATATTAGAGCATGCACATAGATATAATATGCATGCATGCATATGTATGCTCTATGCATGCATAACAGAGGATGCAAAGCTCTAATATACATCATAGAGTATGCATAAAGCATACATATGCATGCATAGAGAATACATATGTTCTATGTATACATATTAGAACTATCCATACATAGAGAATACATATGTTCTATGCATGCATATTAGAGCTATGCATTCTCTATGTGTGCTTAGAGAATGCATAAGCAATAATATGCAAGAATGCATAAGAGGTTTTTATGACTATATATTACCTCTACTCTATGATTTTAGGTCCTTTGTTTTGGTCCATATGTATGCTTTAATATGCATACATACAACACGCAAAGCTCCAATACTATGCATATTAGAGCTATGCATAGAGAATACATATGTTCTATGTATGCATATTAGAGCTATGCATGCATAGAGAACACATATATTCTATGCATGCTTAGAGAATGCATAAGAGGCTTATATGCCTATGCATTACCACTACTCATAAGAGGCTTATATGCCTATGATTGTCGGTCTTCTTTGTTTTGGTCCATATGTATGCTTTATGTATGCTCTAATATAAATATATACAACATGTAAAGCTCTAATAATATGCATTCTTAGAGAATGCATAAGAGGCTTCTAATATGTATGCTCTAATATGACTATATACAACATGTAAAGCTTCAATAATATGCATGCTTAGAGAATGCATAAGAGGCTTCTATGCTTATGCATTGCCTCTACTTTTTGTTTTGTTCCAACACCCTGGTGCATAGCTCAAATATGCATACATAAAGAATACATATGTTCTATATATATGTATATTAGGCCTATATGTATAGAGAATATATATGTATTCTCTATGCATACTAAATATGCATATATACAACATGTAAAGCTCCAATAATATGCATGCTTAGAAAATGCATAAGAGGCTTCTATGCTTATGCATTGCCTCTGCTTTATTCCAACACCTTGGTTCATAGCTCTAATATACATGCATAGAGAATACATGTGTTCTATATATGTATATTAGGCCTATACGCATAGAGAATACATATGTGTTCTATATATGTATATTAGGCCTATACGCATAGAGAATACATATGTATTCTCTATGCATGCATATGTATGCTATGCATACTCTATGTGTGCTCTAATATGCATGCATGTATATGTATGCTCTATGTAGACTATGCATAAGAGTTTTAAGTATTTATATTTATGTATGGATAGATGGCAAAACAACTTGCAGCGTGATTTTACACGTGAAGGAGGATTAGATATCCCAGTAGTCTTTGTAACTATATTGCCTCGAATTGTATCTTATCTTTTAAGAAAAAAATGTTACCTTATAACAACATAAAATTAATATTCATTTGTTTGTATCTCTATAGCTGGAAGTAGGAGTGAATCGCCCCCTACATAGGATGAATATGATTTTGCATTACAACGGGGTTTGGAAGCTCTATTTAAAATGGTGCAAGACGAAGGATGAATTGTTATTTCTAGAGGCCATGCTTGACAAGCATGGCAAGTAAGTACATTCCTAAACCATAACCTTTTTGTTTTTTCAAAATTGAGTTTCACTTGTGTTAGTTTTGTTGAGTTTTAAGATCATGTTACTTCCATGTTACTGCTGTACAGGTGTATGTTTTATCATATTTTTGTTGTTTAATAATCATAGAAAAATATGCTTGATTTAATGTGTGCAAAAATCAGCTTAATGGAATGTGCGAATGTGCACGAGGTTATTATATGTGCGAATGTGCACAAGGTTATTATATGTGAAAATGTGCACAAGGTAATTTTATGAGTTATTTTTATTGGACTCATGCCAAATGTTTGTACAAATTATTTATGCATGCTTGTGCATGGCGTTGCTATATTCCTAGCACATATGCTAGAAGAGTTTTGATTATTTACACTTAGTGTGTGAACAAGCTTTAGTGCTTGAGCTATTTTTGTAAAAAGTGGAAAAGCAAAGCCCAATTTTGTATGCACAACTATTAATAGCGCGTTGGGCTATTTATTGAATACAATTCTCAAAATACTCATGTTGTGGAAGTGGAGCTACACGCATGAGGGGGGGATTCCACCCAATCTTGTCTTGATGGAGATGTTGTTCTATCTCTCTTGTTTATGCTATATTATGCTCTTTCATCTCAATTTGATGCAAGTCTATGCTTTAATCTTAATGTATTTTGTGAGTTTTTAATTATTTCTTCAAGAAGTACAAAAGGTCATGTTACAGTGGTATTAGAGCTTCTGAGATTAATTGAATCTTCTTGAAGCTGATCAAAGACTTGTGGACAAAGAGGTGAAAGAGACAAAGGCAGATGTGATTTTGATGATTTTTCAATTTAATTTGAAGATGAATACATTTATGGTTATGTGTGATTGAAAGAAGGCTTGTTGTTAACCATTGGACAATAAATCTCCATCATCTCTATAAATCTTTTACCCAAAGGGTAAAGCAAGGTGGAAAACCATTAGTGGGTTTTGAAAAACCACAAAGCCACCTTTCTTAATTCTAATCCTCTTCATAATCCATCCTTATGGATGAAATCAACTCATTGAGGTGATCCTTGGTCTAGCTTTAGAATTGCTAAGCCTATCCTCTGCTTAATTTGTATAATGGAGGGCTAATATAAATCCTGCAACTCAAAGATTTTAAAATTATCCTCTCTTAAAGAAAAATGTGCTACGTCAATTTCAAGAAAGGGAGGAAGATTAAAGTGTTATATATATATATATATATATATATATATATATATATATATATATATATATATATATATATATATATGTATGTATATATACGGTGGGTACGCAGGGTTTGTGTAGCGTGCAATTGGCTAATTTCTTTTAAAATTTGATTGGCCATGGCTACGATGTCCGACTGTTTCTTCCTTACAAAGATTAATAAGCTTTGGACAAGTTTAGTAAAACATAAGATTTATAAAATTTTAGAAAAAGGGCTGGATAGCATTGTTGGTTTCCTCTTGTAACCGTTAGGGCTGCCATTGATTTGGGTGAAGCCCTTTTATAAATCTTTGATAAAATCTTAGTTCTAAAGCTTAAAATAAGCTTTACTTCAAAGCTTAGTTTTAAAGCTTAAAAAGCTTAAAATACAGTTTTTTTTTCATATCTTAAAAGGGGGTTTCAAATGTTAGTTGTGGCCATCAAAAATTTCAATTTGTGGGCATCTAAAATCTCAGCACCAAAGTTTTTGATTTTTGGAAAATCTAGCAAGAGGTAGTCTCTACACAAAGCTTTGCATCCCAAGAAAAGTATTACATTGGTTATCTTCTTCGACAATTTTTCAACTCTTTTAAAATGACCTCTTGAACGAGCTATTACTTAGATTTATTTCGGCGTTAAGGAGTTATCTTTCACATTGGATGGATTTATTGAGCAATATTCTTGAGATTTTGGAGATTTTTAGATCTATGATTATTAGTTGGTTTTTTGACATCAATAAATATTATTCTTCCCAATTACTCTTCGACATACGAGCTTCCGACTTCTTTACGAACTGTGGGTGAAAGCTAAGTAATAACCACACTTTTTAAATTTTTTAAATTAACAATTAAAGTTTGATATTATATTATAAATTGAAACTAACCTACAGATTAGTATATGCAAAATCTTTGATGAATTACCAGTTAAGTATTTGCCTTGTGTAATTTGCTGAATTACCAGTTAAGTATTCGCCTTGTGTAATTTGATTGCTTGCATAAAATAAAATTGTTATTTGTCGATTCATTTTCTTCTAACTAATATTTTGGAATCCAACCTAAGTAAGTTTCTCCATTTTCATAATTTTAATCATCAACAAATCAAAACGTCAAATATGCTTCCAATATTTGTGTCCTTTTAATGATGTATTTTATAGCAAAGCTACACTTGCAAGTAAGTTACTACCCTTTATAAGTTAGTAAATAATTCCTCCAATATTTTTATATAAGTTTAATCTTTCAGACAGTGATTCGAGTACTTTCCAAGTAAGCTTCTCATTACTATCCTTACAATAGTGATTATGCTTAAATATTTATGCGTAGAATTTTAAACCATATTACTATAGGTTTTATTTCTTATTAGGTCATAATTTAATATAAACTTAGTTAGGTTTCGAAGAATTCATAAATAAATAACCTTAATTGGGTTATGTTTACAAGTTGAAACTATATTTATAGTTTAGAAAAATTATATTTCAACCCATTCGAATTGTTTTATAATTTTTCTCTCTAATTCCTAATGAGGTATTCTCAATTTAGAATATCATTTTGCAACTGAATATATGTAAGGTACGACCTTCTTATGCTTGACTCAATCTTATGATTGCCAAGTTTCATATTTATTATTCAAGTTTATTTCAACTTCAAATGAAAATTAATCTTTTCATCATCATCTTGTTTGACATTAAGGTTAGTACATAGATTTAGACTTGTTTACTTAATCAAGATTGTTAAAATTGTTACTAGTCATTCATATTTATATTTGTGCTTAACCTTTGGATGTATTTAAAAATCTATTCTATCCATCCTTTATTTACAATCTCATACCCTCTCAAATAGCTTTTCAACTCAAGGTTAGTATTTCCTGTCCTTATATCCATAATCAATTTATCTTTTATTCTTATGATGTGAAGTTTCTCATGAATTATGTTTAACAACTTTATATTCCCTATCTATACCATAATGATTCACATCTCTTTAGAGTGTCAAAATTGTTTTTGATAGATAATTTCAATCACACCATGATGGAGGTATGTATATATTCAATTCTTTTTATAAAATTTTCATCTTTGTTCTATATTTCTTTAAGCATTTCTATAATAATTTTACAACCTAAGAATCTAATTAGTAAAAAATACTAAACCAGATATTAAACGTTATAATTAGTTCAAATCCCATAACTTAAATAAAATTTTAAGATAAAGAAAATTTATGTCGGAATTTACGTTTCACAGGGAACTGGCCACTTTGTCTCAAACTTCTATTTTGAAGGAGCGATGTATGGAATTAATCTGGTGGTATGGGACATCAGATTCATTTCATGTACTTACTCCAGAAGTAAAGATCTAAAAATAGAATAACATCAAATCTGATTACTTATGTCTAGTTTCAAACAAAGAACGTAATCTAAAAATAGAAATATATATGAAACAAGAGTTAACATTACCTTACAGCCTGTACTCTCGCTTCTTCATCTCTCCACTTCCAACTTTCATTTTCTCTATGTTGCAAAGTTTCCTTCTTCTTTTACGTGGCCCTAGTACTGTGTCCTTTCTCCTTAAAGCATCAATCTTTTTCTCCAAGTCTTGAATTGTTTCTTTGTTTGCCATAAGCTTCTCTGCATACAACCCATTTAGTTTTTTTATTTCAGTGTTCTCTATCTGTAGAAAATCCCTCTGTTGTTCTGCAACCATCGCTTTTGTTTCCAATTGTTGGGCATAACCTAGCAAACCTTGTCTACCATCACTAGTGAAATGTAGTAGGTTTGTAATGTTACAAAATGGAGGTGGTGCATTTGTAAATGGATCCTTGGGATACATTGAGCCATCAGTCCACAAGTCCAAATGACGCTCTCCATTATTCCTCCTTTGCTCTTTTTGCTTATAACATTAAAAAAAACTCTTATTTCATTTCTTCAAAGGTTGTTACTAAGATTGTATGTCCACATGAAGATGGTAAGTATTGAATATGTTCTTTTACATGCACCATTTCTACTACTGTTACTGAGAATTTGAGTGTCTACATGTGTTGTTGAAGGTGGATTAATTGGAATCCCCAAATTTGGATTAATGTTCTCATTTGCAAAGCTAGTATTTTCTATTATCATAAAACATATTAAAGAATTGAAACAAGAATTAACTCGATTAGTAAGGACCGTTTTTTTAAAGTAGGAAAACCCTCCACGGTCAAGATGATGATTAAAGCTTTCCTCGAATCTTTTAAATGCACAACTATCTCAAATTCTGGGAAATCTTGGTTCTGATAAGTTTTACATGCATCCAACAAAGAATGCCGCCTCTCATGAGATGAAACCCGATTGAAAGAATATGTATATTTTAATATATTTAAACCTGCTAATATAATAGTAAAAAATGAGCTGAATTGCAAATTTGGATATGTTTTAAACCTTTTTTATTTTCTCTCTCTAAGCTGAGTTGGCACTTCTTACAGGGCCCAAAATTGAGTCCACATTTCTCCTAATGTAGCAGAAAGTCCTATGTGGCTCACTTACACATTTTTGGTTGTCTTACTTACACACTTGTGCCTGAGTAATTTTGCAGCAAGCTTAATGATAAGGTTGTTAAATGTATTTTTGTGGGATAAAGCTTGAAAAGCAAGGGTTACCATCTCTATCATCGTGCTACGAAGTGGATTCTATGAGTAAAGATTTTGTATTTGTGGAAGATGCAATTTATCCCTTGCTTTCATGTAAAAACAGCAAAATGTATGTTCGCAGGACATATTCGACGCTCTCCTTCCATTGTTCAATGCATGACACATTGATGTAGAGAATTTGGGTAATAAAAGAAATGCTGAAAATCAGCCCATTTAGCATGTTTTTCAACCCACAAATTAGCCTATTGATGAGACAAATGTGGATGATGCAGTTGATGAGGAAAGAAGGGAAATTGAGGAGTCTAAAAGTATGCCGAATGGGCTGGTGCAAAACACTATGTGACAATAAAAGTTAGCCACTCCTTTGCCTAGCAGAACACGTGTAGGCTCTCATCATGCATCTCTTGTTAACGCAAGTTATGCTCTTATTTACAAGTTTATGTGATGAAGAGGAACTTTTCCCCTTTGATGAAGAGGAAGTTATGCTCTTATTGCCTTTGTGTGATAAAGAGGAACCTATCTCCTTTGATGAAGCAAAGGAATTTGAAAATTAGATGAGTGCTATGCAATCTAAGAATGATTTGGTACTTAAAAATGATACATGGGATTTGGTAGACTTGTCTTGGCAAGAAGGCCATTGGTACAAAATGGGTTTATAAGCTCAAATGTAAAGCGGATGGCAGTGTTAAGTGATACAAAGCTAGGCTTGTTGCAAAGGGTTATGTATAAGAGCAAGGCATTGACTATGGTAAAATCTTTACACCACCCACATGCCATATGATTACCATGCGGACTATCATTGCATTTGCAGCACATAAAGGTTGAAATGTATGTTAGTTGGATATCAAAACTTCTTTCTTGAATGGAGATTTGAATGAGGAGGCCTATGTATCTCAGCCTCATGGTTTTGTTCAAAAAATTCAGGAATTAAAAGTATGCAAATTGAAGAAAGCTTTATATGTTCTTAAGCAGGCTCCCAAAGCATGGTACGAAAAATGCATGCATACTTGGTTGCACAAGATTTTTGTAACAACCCAACTAATAGTACCCTCTAAGGGGACTAAGAATGTTTTATTGGTCATTGTGTTTTACGTTGATGACATGCTACTCATAGGCCCTAATGATGATCATATTTCAGATTTTATATAGCTAATTTAGAGAAGTCTTTTGAGATGTGAGATCTTGGACCGTTGCACTATTATTTGGGCATTGAGTTTTGGCAACGTAATGATAGCATTGTTATGCTGCAAAGGAAATACATAGATGCATTGTTGAAGAGGTGCATTCTTGAAGACTAGAAACCTGTGGGCTACACCTATGGAGCTAGGTTTACGACTAAGTCTTGAAGATGCAGGTGACTCTTTTGATGCTAGCTTGTTTCAAGAAGCTGTTGGATGCCTTATCTTTTTATGTAACACCAGGCTTGGCATTCAGTATGTGGTCTCAATATTTAGCAAATTTATGCATAGCCTAGGCACAAAGCCTAGGCACAAAGCCTAGGCACAAAGCATTGGCAATCTGTCAAATGGGTGTTTCATTACCTAAAGGGAATGAAGCACTTTGAGTTTTTTTTATCCCAAGGGGGGTAAATCATAGTTGCATGCATTTACAGACTTTGGCTGGGCTGGATGTTATGACACACGAGTGTCCACAAAGTGGTTTTTGCTTTTGCCTTGGTGATTCATATATATCATGGCTCAGTAGTAAGAAGGAAGCCATTGTGGCCACTTCTAGCTATGAAGCTAAGTACAAGGCAATGTTTTTAGCTATAGTTGAGTGTGTTTAGCTCAGGTGCCTTATTGTTGGACGAGTCCTCAACCACTACCATCTTCACTGACAATCAGAGCACTATGAAAATTGCAAGGAATCTAGTTTTCATACTTGCACAAAGCACATTGAGGTGCACTATCATTATATCAAGGAGATATGCTCTATAAGGGAAATCAGCTTGGCTTATGTACCAACATAGGACAACTTGGTAGATTTATTCATGAAGGCTCTCCCACAAGAGAAGTTTGAAGCTTTTTGCAAAGCTTTAAACTTACTTTCCTTTGGGGACTAGTCTGGGCTTCCTATCTCATAGTCCAAAGATCCTAGCACATCTTTGTACTTATAATGCCAGCTTACCCCTTGTTCATATCATCACTCCTAGGAGGGATTTGTAGCCATATTTGGTAGTGATGTGTCTGAATATACTAGGACCAGTCGGGGTACTTTAGGAGGTTTTTTCTCCGTGCTAATATACACCCATCTTGGGGGGTATACTTATCTTCTTTGTACAGCACACATTCATTATCTATCTATCATCTCATTGTGTGCTCTCTTGAGCTTCTCCACTGTGTGTGTGTGTGTGTGTGCATTCCTACAACCCTATTTCTAATAGTGATGTGGATTTGGTTTATGTTAGCACAAAAGGATGGCTAGCATCACGAAGGCATTAGGTACATAGAATCTCCACAAGTTTAGGAGCTTACTTGGAGTGTAGTGTGTCGAGAGGGAGTGTTGAGATATCGAGCGCAACTAGTGTTGCGGACATTGATGACCCACCTGGGTGATAGCTTTCACACTTACGCCATTGGCTAGGTTGGAGATTATGGTGGTTTACAAGCTGTGTGTGATAGCCATTTTTGTGGAATAGAGTTATAATAGTTATAGCGCCACCTCATGTAGTCAGATTCACACTATATACCGGACTTTATAATAAGAGATTACTTTTTCTTATAGTATGTACTCCTATCACTTTATGTTATGGTTGTAGATAAGAGGAGAGAATATAATAGAAGAAAATTTAGCCATCCATCTCTCTTGTGTACTTATCTACTACTCTTGTGTGTGTATGTGTGTGTGTGTGTGTGTGTGTGTGTGTGTGTGTGTGTGCGCGTATGCGCTTACAAGGACCTCAAGCTCATCATCTCCTCTGTATTCTTCTCGTGTGTGTGTGTGTGTAATTTATATATAAGTAGAAAACACATGAATAAAAGTATAAGTTAAAAATTGAAAGTATAAAAGCATGGGCTAGGAGGGTGCTCACACTACAAGAGCAAGAAAGATCACACACAATAGGTGGATGAAAAATGTAATTTATATATAAGTAGAAAACACATGAATAAAAGTATAAGTTAAAAATTGAAAGTATAAAAGCATGGGCTAGGGGGGTGCTTACACTACAAGAGCAAGAAATATCACACACAATAGGTGGATGAAAAAAGGGAAAAAGACCAATCATGTAAATATACCAATCAGGTTAATGATAATAGAGAATTAGAAAAATAAAAAAATATAAGTATATGTTTAAGAATATAAATTGAAAGTGTGATAAAATAAAATGAAGAATAAGATATAGAAGTATATATAGGATTTATAGAGGAATAAGATATAGAAGTATATGTGAAAAAATATATGAGTGTGTGTGTGTGTGTGTATGATGATGAAAAATTTGTGTGAATAGTGTGTATATGAATAGTGAAGGAGAAAAAGTGTGAATAGTGTGTATATGAATAGTGAAGGAGAAAAAGTGTGAATAGTATGTATATGAATAGTAAAGGAGAAAAAGTGTGAATAGTGTGTATATGAATAATAAAGAATAAGATATAGAAGTATATGTGGAAAAAATATATGAGTGGGTGTGTGTGTGTATGATGACGAAAATTTTATGTGTGAATAGTGTGTATATGAATAATGAAGAAGTGTGTGTGTGTGTGTGTGTGTGAGAGAGAGAGAGAGAGAGAGAGAGACTATCACCCACTGTATGAGCACCACCATATAAGCATGCCACATAGTATGGAGAACTATGGGTCCCACATACCATGTGTGTCATGGACCATCTCCTGTTGGATAAACAGTTGCATAAGCATGGCACACATAATATGGAGGACTATGGGTTCTCACATACCATGTGAAGGACCCACACCATATGAGTAATAAAGAATAAAAAGTGTGCATATGTGTGTGTGTGTCGCACTATCACCCGGATAAGCATGACACATCAATATGGAGGACTATGGGTCCTCACATACCATGAAGGATCCACAACCTCTATGAGGCTACATTTAAGCAAATAAGAAGAGCAAATCTTCAAGAATTGACAAAAATAGTGGGCTATTATAAAAATAGCATACTTTTGGATTGGCATTCTTTAGATGGGGATGAGGTCCTTAGGTAACAAATATCTATGATCAATGCTAGAAAATTATATTAAAAATATAAGAGAAATGAGTAAGATTTAAATTATACACTATAACAGAATGAGGGTATAGCAGTGAATATAGTAGTTTTTTTTATAACTACACTATGCTACATACGCTATTATTTTTGCTCTATGGGGATCACTGCTAAATAGCAATTATAGCAAAATATCACTACTGGGCAACAATATATTTCACTGCTAGGTAGTGACATTTTGCCTGCTATAATTGTTGCTTAGCGAAACAAAAATCTATTTAAAAAAAGCTAGGGTTGATTGGAGAATCATCATAGAACCTCCCATCTACCCCAAGTTTTTTTTAAAGAATACAAAAGAGATAGTAACATAGTAAAACTTAAAAACATAAAAGAAATAAGTGAACACAAAATAGTTTTTATCCATCGATAAGTTGAAAGATTTATATAAAAAGGTAATGGTAAGGCCTTTAGCCATATGGCCATATACAAAATAAAGCATAACAAAAATCTATGGAGTTAGGAACTACATCGAAGTTCTCATCTCACGCATTCCGATTATTATCGCCCCTTGCAGCTTCACCCTCTTCTCTCACATTTCCATTACTTTCCGCTTACACATGGGCACCATTTACAGTTGTCATGGGACCTTTTGTACTTCTTGAAGAAATAATTAAAAACTCATAAAATACATTAAGATTAAAGCATAGACTTGCATCAAATTGATATGAAAGAGCATAACATAGCATAAACAAGAGAGATAGAACAACATCACCATCAAGACAAGATTGGGTGCGATCTCCCCCCTCATGCATGTAGCTCCACTTCCACAACATGAGTATTTTGAGAATTGTATTCAATAAATAGCCCAAGGAGCTATTAATAGTTGTGCATACAAAATTGGGCTTTGCTTTTCCACTTTTTACAAAAATAGCTCAAGAACTAGAGCTTGTTCACACACTAAGTGTAAATAATCAAAACTCTTCTAGCATATGTGCTAGGAATATAGCAACGCCATGCACAAATGTGCATAAATAATTTGTACAAACATTTGACATAAGGCCAATAAAAATAACTCATAAAATAACCTTGTGCACATTCGCACGTATAATAACCTCATGCACATTCGAACATTCCATTAAGCTGATTTCTACACACATTAAATCAAGTATATTTTACTACGATTATTAAGTATAAAAAATATGATAAAATATACACCTGTAATAGTCCTCTCTTTTGAGGAAAAAAATGTCCTCAGTTGTGTGTAGAAGAAAATTCTACAACAACATTATGCTCGTAGCTATCGACGTGATAACCTACAAGGTAAAGTTAGAGGTCTAAGCATGGCTTAGAGGCTGATTAGGCATGGCTCAAAGGTTCTTATAGACATGGAATACCATAAATAGACTCAGAGGCACAAAGGCATGGCTCAAAGGCTCAGGTGAACATGGACTACAACAACAAAACTTGTGCGACACTTAAATTGGTGACCCTCGCACTCATCATCAAATCACAAATAATAATATGAAATAATATGATATAGATAAGATCCCTTATGTGTGACACATACACACACACACACACCACATAAAATAACCTAGCAACATGAACGGTTATAAATGATTAATGAAATTCTAATATAGGATTAGCAAAGAGATCTCATCTTCACGGCATTGCTCAATCCACCATGCATACGACACCTCAATCAGTACCCTCGTATAGTGCGACGCCTCAATCGGTACGCTCTGAAATGGATCTAGACTAAATATCAAGAAATCAACACATAAAGTCCAAATCTAGCATCCATTTGATGAGCATCACAAACACATATGAGAAATCCATGTAATTATGATGAAAAGAGAAGAAATCCACATGCACATGTAGCAAAGAAGGTATGTGCATAAGGCCTAAGTGATTCAACCTCTCACTCATGAGGATGGCTATCAAGATTTCCATGAGCCCTAATCCATGAAAGACCATCTCCATGAAAGGATCCAATAGTACATGTAAGTGTCCAAGATATGAATGATCAAAAGATCACTACAATGAACCCAAGGCCCTATTTATAGTAGCCTTGTCCATGGCCCATTATTTACATATTTTGGACCTTAGTTTTGCTTCATTATAAACCATCCCTTCCCAAAGATTTTATCCTCAAAAACATACAAGATATCTAAAATTAAACATAGACTCAAATGAAATCAATGGGAAGTAGTGAAGGCCCCAAATATGCTCCCCAAATGTAAGGAAGTCCATGAAACTTCATCTCCAATTCATGTGTATGGAACCGTTGTGGCAGCCCTTATTGTAGATGAAATCCTTCAAAAAATTCTTCATGAAGTCTCCATTAATAGGCCGCAAATGATGCATACACTTTATCCAAACATGTCCCACATCATATTCTTCCATTGTGATGACCATTAAAGCTTTTTGGAGTAGAGCATCGACCCCAACAATGGACCTCACCAAAACTATCTAGAAATTATAGCCTGTCTATAATCCCAAGCATTGCCTATTTTCTCCATACAAATCATCCACCATGAGCAATGTGGGACTAGACCCTCCAATCATGAAAGAAGTGCTCTTGAAGCATGGTGGACTGTTATGGCAGCCCATGTTGATGTCAAAACCACTTGCAAATCTCACTTGAAAATTCTTCAAAATGAGCCCCAAATGATATGTGCATAATGCCAAAGCATCTACATATCATAAACTACCATCATAGTCACCATTGGAGCTCATTGAGATCACCAAAAGACTCCAAAAAGTGCCTCTACCAAATCTGTCCAGAAAATTCCAGAATTCACATCTTCCATTGTAGGAGTCATAAAAGCCCATATAATGAATATCTAATGGCCCAACCACATCCTCACATAATAGAGCTTGATGTTACACATAAGAAAGTGGTTTTGCCATGCATCCTCATCCACAAATAAATCCACTAAAAATGTGAACAATCCTTTTGAAATGCCTTGTCATCCACAATGTGTTCATTATTCCAACCACCGGAGTCAAATGGAAAAGCTATGATTATCACCCCAAAGATGAGGTAATCCACACAACTACAACCACATGGATGAAATGTAAATCCAGTCCATGTAGAATCCAAAGCAATGGCTATCAAACTGCTTGGATCAAATAGAGAATATAGAAAGCCCATGTCGGTGATGCGACTAGCCAATCCTCCTCGGTCGAATGGATAATCACAATATAGAACATCCAACCACCATGAAACAATTGTGTGACCTCACATAATGATGTATCCAACAATCCGGAATACAAACCCAACACCACCTCGTATGAGGAACTCCATCATCAATGGTCACAGCACCGAATCCTCCTATCTCATAGAAACCTTGACTAATGATCACACTATGCTATGGTGTACCATGGCGTTCCACATAATCATATATCATGCATCTCAAGTGACATAAGATACATGTGAAAGTGAATGTCCATTCCCATAGATCATAGAATCATGTTAGCATCCACAAAATGTAAAGGCACATGCCTCATAAATAGCATCCCCATAAGCATAGGTGTCATCCTCAAGATCGGCATGTTTACTACCAATGCATACTTCATCATCAACATTTTCATCATCAACATGTAGAGCATGCATAAAATCCATGTGAGTCATGATCAATAGGAGTAGAATATGTCACCTCAAGACTATCATCATCTCCATGAACAACATGTGTACTACCCATATATGCATGTTCATCAACACATGTATGGACAATCTTGTCAATGAGACAATTCTCCCTTGTATGCATCACGATCCACATCTTCTAAGCCTTCATAGTCAAACAAGAGACAATCATATGTCTTTCAAGCCAAACTTGAAAATGGATCATCCAAAGCATGGTCATCACATGTATCACCAACAAATGAGTCATCATCCCATTTGTCAATCAACAAATGAGTACTCATCCAAAATGTCATCAATGACCATGTCCTCACAATCTCGTGTGGTGTCATATCATGAGCTGAAAGTTCCTCAATCAAAGCACTTATGAAAGTTGTCCAATCATACCCATTTTCAGCTTGCGTATCCCCTTTAACCACATACACATTTGTGACATGTCGAGAAAGATTCGGCAACAAAGTATCTTCATCTTCTTGCCATCCATAAATTGTAGCAAGTGTCTCATCCACTTCAACACCCCAGTTTGTGCACAAAGACCCACATAGTCATAATCTATGCAATGACCAAATGTGATAGTGAATAGAAGTTCCCTTTTGCATTTTCTCAAGTCAGAATCTTGCAACATTGAGTGCATAGTAGATCTTCTATCCCCACTCAAAGCAAGATGAATGCCAAGTGTAGGTACCAACAATTCACAAATATTACCCTTGTTTTTATTGGCTTCACTTGTAGAGGTTTTAACATCAATCATTGCACATTGCCTTCTTCCAATCACTCCCTTTAAAGAAAATAATGTTTGACTATGTGCCTCATCATGTACATCAACTTGATGCATGGGTATGTCATTCTCATTTGTCCCAACTTGTTGCATGGGAATCCTCAATGCACTTGTCCCCTCTTGAGAACTTTGTCTCCTTGTATCAAAGAAATCGTGCCTAAAGGACCTCCAAGTGCTCATTTCTCCTCCACCACTAGGAATTGACAATGTATAGCTCCTTGCTTGAATTGCATTGACATCCTCTTCATCAATATCCTCATCAATTGAGAATTGCATGTAAGTATTGACAAATTGAGCCACATGTGTGTACTCTTTCTTATGAAATTAGGCATTTCCATCCATATTTTCATGGAGCAGCCCTGTTAAGAAGGAAATGATATATGGATGGAAATTATCCGAATGGTATGCCGTTTGGCTTGTTTGGAAGGTATTAGGATGGGGAATGAAGTTTAGGGGTCAGCCCAAAACCCCCCAAACCGAACTGCACTTTTGCAAAATCTGTAGATTATGCCCAAATGTCAACCACATAAGCATCCCCTTTGCATATCCTTGCACAAATGCATTCTGGCATACCCAAAGCATCATGTGGCATCCAATTAGCATCCTTTCAATGCATTTTGCCCAGATTTTGGCATGAACTTGGTTCATTTAGAAGCCAATCTCAATCTATGTATCAATACCAATGTACCAAAGAATGCCAACTATGCAACCTTGTAAAATACCATTGATTGTCAATTGCATTTAATTCGATCTAGCAAGTCGATGAAGAGCTCTTGCTTACCGATCTCCCAATAAATCCTTCTCACCCTCTTACCAAATTTTGAAATCCAATGGCAAGAGTTGAGGCCATGTCTTCACTCCATGTGATGTACCACTTTTCCAAGGCATTCAAGACATTCTCCCCTTGGCCTCTCCACCAATTGCCAAGGTACCCTCACCACACAACTAGCTTTATAATAGTGCAAGAATCAATGGAAAGCATAGAAATGGATGAGAGCATGAGACACATACCAATGGCATTTATAGAACATGCCAATCATTACAACTCATAGATCCAATAGCCTTTTGCTTGTCCCAATGATTCCCGTACAAAGCCCCTCACCATGGGCTCAAGAGTACAAATAAGGGCATCCACATTGACCATAAACATGAACCACATCCATCATAATGCATCCATTACTCAATGCAATCCCCTTTTTCATAATGCATTCAATCAAGCCAATCCAATAACCATAATGTGGCTCTCATGATTTTCTTGGCAAGTTGATTATCATGTAATCAAGGCTTGATGAAGGAAGCATTCAAATCTTGCTTATGGTTCTCAAACCCCACTCCATCAAGAAACTCCAAAAGCATGAAGAAAATCATGATGGTTTAGACTAATTGATGCATAGTCTTGCATATGATCAACTTTGAACAATGATAAGCTTCCAATGTATGTGAATAGCATGAGGAATTGATTAATTAGATGAGATTAGGGTTTCTATTATGTGAAAGCCTAGATGCAACGCTTGAGAAAGGCCAATATTGAGGAATTGGCTAATGTAATGACTTGATTAGGGCTTAATAAGCACTAATTAATCTCTCTTATCTATTCTCATGTGCATAGAACCCTAGGAAAAAAACGTAGCTTTTTCCTCCCTTGTGAGCAAGAAGTAGAATCAAAACCTTAAGTAGAAGCTGGCTAAGCTTATAATATGGGATTTAGAAAGCTAAATACCATGATTTATAGCTCACAAAATAGAGAAAGAACCTCCATGAAGGTGACACTACACCAATGGCCGTGGGTCTGTATAGGAAGGGAAGAATATGTGCCGTTTCTCTCCATTGAACTATCAAGTCCTTGTTGCTAAATGTCTTCTACAAGCCAAAACAAGCTTCAATAGTAGTGATTAAGCTCCAATAATATCCAAGAAACGTAGAAATTGACGATAACCTTGTTGAAATTTGAGCATTGTGATGAGCTATGGTGGATCAAACACTAGAATCAACATCATTAATAAAGTGATTAGCAAATAATTAAGATATAATTAGTGGATAATTAATAAATAGATTAATGTAGACATGGATACTCAAAAACCAGCAAATTCTCATTAGGGCTATGCCTCAATTTATAGAGTTTACATCAAGCATCAAATCCCACTTATTTCTCCATGATTCACTCCACTTCTTTTCCATGATTCTCTCCACCTCTTCACTTTTCCCAGAATATCTCCCAGAATATCTCCACACTTCCTAAATCTTCTCATGCTACCCTTTATTCTCTCCTAGTAGATTCTTCTCACCTTTTCACATGTTCTTTCACATTTACTCATCCTCTTTTACAGCCTCTAACCAAGGGCTTGTTCCCGCACACACCCTATTCACTTGTATTTTCAACACCTCCCCTCAAGTGAATACTCATAGTACACCTAGACCCTATACCAAGTTTGCCTCTCCTTACTTGATAGCCTGCGACTAGTGCCTACACCTCCCCTCAAGTTATCTTAGCACACCTGGACCCTGTATCAAGTTTCTCTCTTACTTGACAGTCCGCGACCAGTGCCTCAAGTCCCTAAACTCCATAGTCCTTGACACTCTCTCTCTCTCTATGTGTCCAAGGCTACTATAAGTGCCCGCGACCTTGACTAAAGTGCTCACACATACATCTACCACGTGGCCTACATCATCGGTGGCTTAGAGGTGGTTTTACTTTGTTGGGGCAGGTTACATTGGGTTGTGGGGTATCTCTCTCTCTCTCTCTCTCTCTCTCTCTCTCAGAGATTTTCACATGGCTCCTCACTCTTTGGAGCCTCACATCTTCTCTTGTCTTCAGTCTTCTTGTCGTGGCAGCTTCTCTCCACGCGTCCATGTCTTTCTCTTCTTTTAGTCTTCTTGGGGTAGCTTCTCTTCTTGTGGCAGCTTCTCTTCTTGTGGTAGCTTCTCTTCTCATGTCCATGTCTTCCTTCAATTCTTCCTTTAGATCTTCTTCTCGGTGTGGATCCTCTTCTTGCAAGGAGATATTCTTCTTCTTCCATGGCTGGGGCCATGAGCTTGTCTGTCAAGTCTTCTTGCTCCATGTGAGCAGCATGTTTAAATGTTTTGCTGACAGTTCCTTTGGGCTTTTTCTATTTATCTTGTGTCATTATGCAAATCAAACCGAAATTTATGTGGGAGGTCTTACCTCTTGCCTTATTCTGGACAAGGGCAGTGTCTGATCCCATATTTACACTGATGTAATGTGCCTAATACATAATGCGTATAGCATTCATTCTTATGCACATTCCCAAATGCAACTCTGGCTATGAATAATCTTGAATTTGAGTGAGATTTACACGCATTAACCAAGGGTTAAATACAAAATGATGATTATCACAAATTTATCAGCACAATTTTCCCAGAAATTACATTAAATCAAGGGTAACCAATTTGTATGGGATGGTTGGAGTATCAAACCAACTCCAAATTGCAATCTGAAGTTATAGGGATCTGTATCAGATACCTAATGGTTAATTTGAACCCTCAATTGCACCAAAATACAGTGATTAGCATTGATTAATCATTGATTAGTAAATTAATCCATTGTTTTGTGTGCAAAAAATAGAGTATGCGGGGAGTCCAGATCTGGTGCCTTAGACTTCAAATGACCTCAAATGCTTTCAAAGCCATCAATAGCAATGAGTCTAGTAGAGGATTAAGCCAAGAAATACAAGATTTGACCAAATATTGAAAGCTTAATCTTTGTTTTACCAAAGTCACCTGTGCAGATTTGATGAAGAGCTTGGATCTCACTGTAGACTTGATGAAACTGAATTCTGTCTTCACCAGCTTGTAGAGCATGCTTAAAAACACCTTGGGCTAAGAGGAATTAGAGTGATTCACCTTGAGTGAGTGTAGATCTGAGATCTTCTGCTAAAAAACGTAGCCTGCTAAAACAACGATTTCTCCTTCATCCGGCGGTGGTTTGCTACGTTGTTTGGATGAGCTTGAAGAGCTATGAGATACTATCATGTGCTAGAAGGGTTTGGCCTAATTTTATGTGTGTAAGGAGAGGGAGATCCTCCACCACTGGTGGCTGGGGGTACAGAGGTGAGTTGAAAAAAGAGGGAAAATTATAATTTTCTACTAATCCTAATTAGCAAAATAATTAGCAAGATAATGGGCTCACAAATTAGCATGGCTCTGATACCATGTTGAAATTTGAGCATTGTGATGAGCTATGGTGGATCAAACACTAGAATCAACATCATTAACAGGCATGGATACTCAAAAACCAGCAAATTCTCATTAGGGCTATGCCTCAATTTATAGAGTTTACATCAAGCATCAAATCCCACTGATTTCTCCATGATTCACTCCACCTCTTTTCCATGATTCTCTCCACCTCTTCACTTTTCCCAGAATATCTCCCAGAATATCTCCACACTTCCTAAATCTTCTCATGCTACCCTTTATTCTCTCCCAGTAGATTCTTCTCACCTTTTCACAGGTTCTTTCACATTTACTCATCCTCTTTTACAGCCTCTAACCAAGGGCTTGTTCCCGCACACACCCTATTCACTTGTATTTTCAACAAACCTATCAGTGCAGAAGCAACGATTTCCCTCCATCAAGCATGTAGTACACGATCTGTAGGCCTTTCTCAATGATTGTCCAAAGAAATGGCAACCAAAACAAGCTTGAAATGAAGGCTATGGCCATGGAAAACTTGCACACAAGAAGGGGGATTACAAAAAACATTTTGATTAGTTTTTACTAATCAAGATTAGTGAAACTTTTCCCAATTTTGGTCCTGGCATTTAAATTTTTGGTGTGACTCCCCCAAAATTTTGGCCCCAAAAGCTTAGAACAAACAAAGATTAAGAGATTCAACCATCCAAACTCCCCATTCACATCTTCTCGATCAAGAAAATCAATAAAACTCAGAAATTTTTAGGAAAATTCCAACAAAGTGGATCAAAATCAAAGCTCTGATACCAACTGAAATGGATCTAAACCAAATATCAAGAAATCAACACATAAAGTCCAAATCTAGCATCCATTCAAACACATATGAGAAATCCATGTGATTATGATGAAACAAGAAGAAATCCACATGCACATGTAGCAAAGAAGGTATGTGCATAAGGCCTAAGCGATTCAACCTCTCACCACCATGAGGATGGCTATCAAGCTTGCCATGAGCCCTAGACCATCATGAAAGGCCATCTCCATGAAAGGAGCCAAGAGTACATGTAAGTGTCCAAGATATGAATGATCAAAAGATCCCTACACTGAACCCATGCCCTATTAATAGTAGCCTTGTCCATGGCCCATTATTTACATATTTTGGACCTTATTTTTGCTTCATTACACCCTCACACATCTCATGCCATACGACACCTCAATCAGTACCCTTGCACATCTGGGTACCTATACTCATAGGCACAATCCATGTTAGTTAAACAACTAATTGAACACATCAATTAATCCCAACATCATCATGAGATATAGGCAACCATAAAATCAAATAACACATACCAACAGGCATGGCACACACACGCATCCCCGATATAAAATAAGAAATATAATTCCCAGTAAACAAGAGTAATTCTCATATCATTCCCTCTTGCTGGGGTTGCAATTGTCCTCACTTGCGTAAATCCATAAGAGTCGCTTCATGATTGGTCTAGAAAACTAGATCAACACATAATGCAAATGTGCAATGAACCGATCAAATGAACATATGTAAAATGATTCTAAGTGTCACATACCACAAAGGTGCATTCCACATACACACATAGGATGGTAAAATATAGAAGACATAAAGAGTCCAAGGTACATTCTAAAGCTGGAGTGCATTATAGTCATTTGGTACCAAAAGGAATAGTGGAAGAGATGCTGTATCAAAAGAAGTTTCAAAAAATCAATGAGAAGCATGTGTCTTATTTTATGAACAAGAACCAGCTCGATGTATGCAACTCAGGTGCAAGCAATGCTGGATGAGACTGACATCTCTCAGAAAGCATATAGTATACTGTTTAAGGCACTAGCAAAGAAATGTCAAAGTAAGAAGCATAAAGGCTCGTTACTTCCAAAACCATGCAAGTAAAGTCTGCACGCCAACATGTGAACTCAGAGGTGTTTGAGAAGCTTGGTTCACCAATACATATTGAAGCAACATTCGTTGCTAAAAACAGAGAGGTACTCTTTAACCAGCACAACAATATTTTCTTTGATCTTGAAGCTTTGCAAAGGTACGGAGTTCAGTTCTTTGAGATTAGTCAAGAAGAATGTGAAGGAGTTCTAAAATTTGTTTTGAAACTGGATGAGTGTGAGATTTTAAAGAACAGAAAAATGGAGAGGGTTACTATCACTCTAATGAACAAGGCCTTAGACACATCAATTACAAAAGCTGATGCAAGATATTTCAGTGTTCAATTGGAGAATAAAATATTGCCACTTGGATCCTTTGAGGTAGCGTCTTTATCATTGAATATGATTGTGTATTACATTGAAATAATTTAAACATGAAACTTGTATTAAACATGAGCTTCTTCCTAATGACATAGGTGGATAAAGAAGACTTTGAAATTTTGCATTGGGTGTTTCATCAAACTACAATTCCATCACTAATTAAAGCAAAGAAATAGAAGGGTCCTTCATGTGCCTGGGTTCGGTGACTATAAAGTGGAATGGCACATGGTAGGTGATTTAAAGACTCTAAAATGCATGTATAACATAAAGTGACTATGAAGTGGAATGGCACATGGTAGGTGATTTAAAGACTCTAAAATGCATGTATAACATAAGCAAAGGTGCAAATGCAAAGGGTCCACGTCTATATTACATGTCAAGTGCCAAGACTTTAGATCGTGTACTATGGAACAAAGCTCCTGATAGGCATTTAAAAGATAAATATTTCAAAGCAATGCTTGATATTCCTCTATCCAGAGTGCACATATGCACATTGCATGCACTATGTAGAATTGTAGAGAAGCTAGTGTATTTGTACATATGCTTTGCATGGATGTTAAAGCTTAAAAAAGAATCTCTAAAAGCAATCAAAGCAATAGAAAAAGTGCTATCAGATATTGGCTTGCATGGGGGGCATGTTAAAATTGAGGAGGACGACAAGCGGTCACAACAACAAGGGGGCAGCAAAGTACCAAGAAAACCATCAATAGGTGGTGTGAAATCTAAAAGATTTTTGTCATACTGCCTCAAAGTCCTCAAAGGTTTCCTTTTCAGCCTCTGCCCTCTCCTCTGCTAGGTCTATAGCCACCTCTTCCTCAACCCCATCATCCTCGATTGTTGGCACTTGAGTGCTTGCCAAAGTCACTGTCTCGGGCTCTGAGTCCTCAATAAGAAGATGCAGAAAACAAAGAAAACCATAACTAAAGTGGAGCAAGTGACACTTCTCTGAGTGTTTTGGGCATTTCTCCTCTACTCTATTGCTAAAGTTGGGAATCTTTTCAAGACAACGGCTAAGCCTCCTCTTCATGACTTTGTCTGTTGGTTGCAAAATCAGATGGATGAACATATCGTTCACCATCGGACATAACGATATTGGCAGAAACAGTGCCTTCATACTCCTGCTCACGGTCACCGAGAACAATCCTACAAGAATTAACGACGTTCTCAAGAGAAATTTCCTTGTTGAACATTGAAGACAACTCCGGGATACGCTCGTGGGCTTATGCATTGTACAAGAACATAAACATCTTTTCTACAACACAAGACTCTTCTGTCTCGTCATCCGATTCGTAGACAATGTCCAACTCTTTCGAAGACATGCTTAAAAAAACATTTCAGTCAATTAGAACATGCTTATTATACATGGGGTCAGTACTTGGCGATAAGGAGATTTGGATATACACATGCAAGCCCCCTGTCGCTTGGTACTAGCACCAAAAAAAGATGGTCAGTACCAAGCGGTAGAGGGCTCACGGAAAATTCATGAGCCCATCACCGGCTTGGTACTGGCCCCTAAATTTAAAGAGACTTAAAGGGGTCAATAAGTTTTATTATTATTTTTTGAGATGAAGCCTTTATATATATTAAATCAAAAACATACAAGTGGCATATTTTGCATTTTAGTTGTATTTTTTGTAATCTGAAATAGTCTGTCTTCCTCCAGGCCTGAAAATTTAAGGCTTGCCCTAAGCTTCAACTTGAAGGAATATAAACTTACTTGGCCTTCATGTTTACACATTTGCAACCCACTGCTACTCTAGAAAATTTGATTTCAATTGAAACCTTAGGGAGGCAGAGAGGGAGGGAGGGAGGGAGGAAGGGAGGGAGGGAGGGAGGAAGGGAGGGAGGGAGGGAGGGAGAGATGGGCACACCTGCAAATATTGAAAGCTTTGGCGATGGCATTGGCGATGCAGAGGGATGAAAATGGTGATGGCGATGCAGAGAGATGGCAACGTAGGTAACTCAACGCAAATGGGTGTCTCAGCTTATCGCAGAGGCGGTTAGCTTTGAGGATTTCCTATAAGAATTAAACCTAGAAGGATTTTAGCATGCAAAGAAACTTTATGAAATAGTGTAAATTTCTAAAATGTATGTCCCAAATTGCTTGATTTGTTGGTTTGAGAGGAGTCCAATGGGAATTTGGGTACGTTTCTCAAAAATATCCTCCCTGAACACTGCTCCCAAGGGAGATTTGGGTTATATCGCTTGGTATCGACCCCATTGTGAGTCACGGAGTCAATACCAAGTGAAACAAAGGCCTTCGGGATCCTGTCTCCTTTATATTGCTGGGTACTGACCCCACTGTGAGTCACAAGGTTAGTACCAAGCAAAACAAAGGCCTCCGAGATCCTTTCTCCTTTATATCTCTTGGTACCGATCCCACTGTGAGTCACAAGGTTAGTACCAAGCGAAACAAAGGACTCCGGGATCCTATCTCCTTTATATCGCTTGGTACCGACCCCACTGTGAGTCATGGGGTTAGTACCAAGCGAAACAAAGGCCTCCGGGATCCTGTCTCCTTTATATTCTTTGGTACGGACCCCACTATGAGTCACGAGGTCAGTACTACCAAGCAAAACAAAGGACTCTGGGATCATGTCTCCTTTATATTGCTTGGTACCGATCCCACTGTGAGTCATGGGGTCAGTACCAAGTGAAACAAAGGCCTCCGAGATCCTGTCTCCTTTATATCGCTTGGTACCAACCCCACTGTGAGTCACGAGGTCATGGAGTCAGTACCAAGCGATACAATGTACTCTGGAATCCTATTTCTATTATATCGCTTGGTATTGACTTTTTTAAATGCGTTTCTCATAACACTTTGTTTATTTGTTTAGATGGCTCGTACCAAGACAACTGCTTGGAGGCTTGAAAGACCTACCGAGTCATTGTAGGCACAATGCAAAACAAGGAGGTATCAAGCTCATAGGGCAATTTTGCAGGAGCTTCATCTCGCAGCCTACAATATCCAGGCTCCCTTTCTAGAGGATTGTGAGGGAAATTTGTGAACAATGGAGTATCGGCATGCGGTGGCAATCATCTGCATTATTGTGTCTTCAAGAAATCACTGAGGACTGGATCATTGAGTTTTTTGAAGATGCTTACTTTCTCGTTGCTCATGCCCACAGGTTGACAATAATGCTGAGGGATTTTGATACCCTTCGTCGATTGCGGTACAGACGACCAGATGCTTGTTCCTGTTTCTGTAAGCAATCCTCGAATGCGGCATATCCTTACAGTTCTCCCCCTCCATCCTCGTATAAGGCCATCTAAGAGCTCCCATGCTCCTCACAAGAGGGACACTTGTTCTCAAAGTAGGTTGAGACTTGAACACTTCAGTGATGATGCCCCTCAAGCAGAACCTCACAAACAACTAGAACCGGAGGCACAACCACAACCGGAGGCTACTGCAGAGCACAACCACAACCCTCCCGCCGGTGAAGTTGAAATTGTTGCAGAAGAAGAAGATGCAGATACGATAGAGAGGGAATTAAGTCTGATTGAAGCAGACAATATCAAAGAATTGAGAGTTTTGGAGGCTGTTGCGCCGGTTAGAGTGGCTTTTTCACTTCAAGGCCAGGCGTCTGGATGCATACGATTTAAATGTTTGAGGAATGATGCATTCAAAATCACAGATAACATTGTCAATATTTTACTATGGTATGTATAGTATATACAATGCATGATGTATATAGTATGATGCATGACTGAGCTGTAAGTACCAATGGACTAATTCTTTGTTCTTTTCATTATTGCCTTTAGGTATTGTATATTACTACCAAAAAGAGGTCCAAAATTGTACATATACTATGGATCCTCTCATTTCCGTGGCATTACAAACTGAAAGCTCAACATTTTTTAACCTTATGTCTTGGTTTGAACCAGTGAACCTCGACTTGCCAAGACTTGTTTTCATGGCTTACCATGAAGAGTGAGTCTCATGTTAAGTTTAAAATTGATCTATATGTGTTTTCTTTAATAACACCTATGTCCTCTTTGTTTTTTTCAGCCGACACATTGGAGTTTGATTTTATACGATATTGAGCAAAATACATGTTATTTTGCTAACTCTGCTCAGCAATATCATGGCCGTGTTAGAGAGTAAGTCCCTATTGACATTTCCCTCTTCCACAAGCATGTATATTTATTTAAGCAGGATAAGCTGATGGTGGGTTTTTGGACACCTCTCAGATGTGCTCAAAAGTTTGTATATGCATTTGAACATCTCCTAATGGAGCCGAACCTTGTTCAACGCATGACATATCATAGGATAAGGGTGCCACTCCAGCCAAATGATGTCAGTTGTGGATGGACGATGACCCTAAACGCTTATCTTTTAATAAAGAAAAATTTTGATATTCCTGATGTAAGTGATGTTTGTAATGTAGACTTGCATAATCAAACTAGCTATAATGTCCCTAGCAAAGCTTTTCTCTGTGTACAGGAAATAAGTCTGAACAAATATGCTCCCTTGCACGTAAAACAATTCAGGACAAAATCTATACAAAGAATTATTTTGGCTGTCCATGATCGTACAGAAGAAGAGATCAGGAGGGCGGACAAATTTTCAAGGGAAGCTACAGAGAGAATACGTTAGCAAGACGAGGAGGAGCGGCAAAGACAAGTCCAAGAACATGTGGCTGCCCTGAATGAGTATGACAGGCAAGCGGAGGTGGATGAGTGGGTGGAATCCAGGAGGCAGGTCAACAGAGAGGGAAAGAGAAGAAACAATATGGGAAGAAATGGAAAGGTTGCAAGAGGAGCAAAATCGACGGTCCCCTCAGTCCCAAGTGGTGCAAGCGACCTCTCAATCACGACGTCGCTCTCATGCTCCTGACTCTTCTGATTGGCATCACTATCATTAGACTTATATTTACATTTGTAACATTAACATTAATTTTGTAAGAGACCTGACATTGTTTTGTAAGAAAAAAATCTTATATATATATAATTGCTTTTGGAGTTACAATGTCTCAATACTATCATCATTTAATGATTAATCAAGTGAATAGTATGAGAGATAGATTCTTTGTAGAAAGTCATTTTCTCTTTTCGCCTTGACACCTATAAAAAAGGGGTTTTGTTAGTGTTATATTACATAATGTTATGCACAATATACTAAATGGTGAATGTAAATGTAAATGGTTTACCTTTTTAGTATCCATTGTAAATGTATAATCTTTTGGCAATTGTTCAATCTCCTTGTATGTAAGGTCTTCTCTAATTTGAGAAAGAGATGTTTTAGATAGTGTGTTCAGCATTGTAAGAAGTTGCCCTTCCAAATATATCTCCATTACTAGAGGCGTATTCTCGGGATCTGACTCCAAATCTTGATCTAATAGAATAAGGTTGCCATTAACATAATGATATCTGGTGTAGTGAAAAGTTACAATGAAGTTTTGAGAGCCAATAATGTACTTGCAAACTATTGACTTCTTCTCCAAAAACAGAAATGATGCCTTTTTTCTTTCTCCTGTCCCAATCATTGTCTAAAAAAGTCTAGTGCCTCACTTGAATTTCAAATAAACATTGATGAAGTATTTCTTATTTCTTCATCAAAGAAGAAGTCAACAAGATAGGCATAAAAATAGTAAGCTTGACATTCTTTGTTACAGATGCCTTAAGAGACTTTTGTATGTCGTGATACAACTTGATCCTATAACTTTCACTAGTTTGTGAAGCTGCCAATGGCCAATCTTTGCTTCCAAATAATGGGAGGGGTAATGGAGTCAAACGACTCCATCCAGAAGACGTGTTTGGTTCTAAGTATTGCATATCATAAAAAATATGTCGTGGTCTGCAAGATCTCTATGAGTTCTTCCTTTGTAAATTTGTTCTTCTACATATGCATGGAAAGTGTCAAAAATCCCACTTATACTCTCCACTGGTTGCCAGTCTATCCTATTGGATGGATAAATATCTACATAAAACCAAATGATTAGACATTTTTAAAACAACAATTAAACACTTTTAAAACAATAAGGAGACATGGTTGAATGGATAAAAAACTGCATAATAACAACAATTAAACACTTTTAAAATAAAATAAGCTTTGACTAAGATACTACTTACAGTTGGGATGATATCATGGAAGACCAGGAGGAAAATTTTTCACCCTCAATTCTACATGTTGGAAAACATGTTGTATTAGTACCTCTGTCACACGCTTGCTCAATTCACATACCTTGAACACTTTAACTTGTACCTTGAATAGCTCCACAAATTCATTAGCATTTCTCCTCTTCCTCTTTCTTCTCTCTAAAAGTACCCAGCTCCCAATTATAATTATAGATGGTATCCATGTCCCATCGTCCGTATTATAACTATTGAATACAGTAATAGCTGAAATGCTAGTACGAGGCTTTCTACAGGTTGCCATTTTATGTAGCAAAAGACACACAAAAGAAGAAGATGAGAGCTTAATTTGGAGAAGACTTAGAAAAAGAAAGAACAACTATGTTGGAGACGAAGAAGATCAGAGCTAGTTTTTGGGGGGGGGAAACTTAGAGATTGTCTATCATTAACTACCATTCTCTATCATTAACTACCACTATCTTTTAGCATACGTGCAAAGATTCGGTAGTATTATTTTATTATTATTTTCAGTTGAGTAACTATTATTTTAAGATGCATTTTGAGCATAATTTTACTCTATTTACTTGAATTCTTGCTTTAAAATGCCAAATTTCTCCGTTATAGAAGCCTCCTCCTCATTGGTTGAGCACCACTCTCTCTCTAGAAAACTAAAAGGCCCAAAATTGAGTCCACATTTCTCCTAATGTTCCAAGATTCAAAAGGTGTAATTGTATGCAAATCCTTTAAAGGACACTTGTTCAAAACATATGTTGCACATATGAGGTAATTCCTGACTTTTAACTAAACAACGTGTCATCTCCATGAGAGACTTGTTTTTACCTTCAGCTCCTACACTGTTTTTTTGAGGTGTATAGGGTATAGTACATTGATGTTTTATCCCATGACAGGCCATGTATGCATGAAACTTCTTAGACATATACTCCCCCCCTCGATCAATATGCAAGGTACCAATCTTAGATGTAGAAGCATTTTGAACCAAAACAGCAAAGCGCCTTAAGCACATAAAAACCTCTAATTTCTACTTCAATGGATATACCTTGGTATGTATGGAATAATTATCAATGAATATGACAAAATAGAGGTAGCCCCCAATAGATGGTGTCCTCATAGTACCACATACGTCACTGTGTATAAGCTGTAATTTTTGGATAACTCTAACTGAACCATCTTTGGGAAATAATACCTGATGCATTTTCCAACAATACAGCTCCCACAAACATGTTTGATAGGGGCTTCAAGATGTGGTAACTTCAGACACCATGTCATATTTATGCAAACACAACAAACTGCCAAAGTTCAAGTGACCAAAGTGTGCATGCCACAACTTAGCATCACCCATTGCCTTTGTGGCAGAAACTGTACATATAGCATGCCTTTGTCTTTCATATGCATCTAGCCTATAAAGGCCATGAGATATAAAGTACCAGAAGCAACCTCCAATCATGAATAATAAATTTATCATCCTCAAGCTGAACCACTAAAACAACCTTAGTAATGGGCAGAGATGGATATGCTTGATCCCTAATACATATAATACATCTGAAAGCGTGATTGTTCCACCATTTGCAGCATAGAAAAATGTTACCAACTCTTTTTACAAGATATGTGAGGAGTTGTTTGCACATGTTACAGTGTTTCCTTGTGGAGAAGATTCAAGTGATGAGAACAAAGTGCGACGATGATGAGAAGTAATGTGCTTACTAGCACCATTGTCAAAATACCAGACATGTACATCTGTACATCAGCCATGCATACATCCTTATGCGAAGGGTAATAACTGAATTGCACAATGAAAGCCCAATCATCATGTGCATAGTTTGCAAATTCTTTGTTTTCTACATTGGATGCTGATGCATCAGCTTACAGTAGCCATACTTGAGTCTTTCTTTTTCTCCTTCTCCTCCAGTCGTTTCATGCACTCATTAATGTAGTGTGACCAAGTTTCCTGCAATAGTTGCATTTGTCCTTTTTCTTTTTGTGTGGCATGTTACCTTTCTTGTCTATAAGCTTGCTCGATGACTCTGATTTTGGCTTGTAACTATCCTCCTGAGGAAAGAATTTACCTTTGTCTCTTTGTTGGACTAGCAGCAAAAGCCTAATCTTCTATATGCATGACATATCTATTTTGTGTGGATTGCTCTTCTTGTTTGTAAGAGCATAGAAAACAACTCCTCAAACTTCAAGGCATTTGGATTTCCTTTCATCAAATGAGTCTGATGGTAGAAGCAAAACCTTGATATATACGAGTCCGGCAATGCATTCAAAAAGACAATAGGCACCAAATTATCAAGATATATTTCATCAACACTGGCCAACTACTCCTTAAAATCCTTGATTTTTGTAAGGAAACTATCCATGGAGTCTCCCTTATCCATATGCTCTGACTCTAATTACTTACGTATATAGGCAACATGTTCTTCATTACGTATCTGGCACAATGACGCAAGTGCATCCCAAGAATGTTTGGTACATGACCGTATGTGAGGAATGATACTCCTCTTAACTATCAAAGCAAACAACACGTGCTTTACAAATCTCTTCCATCCCACTTTGTTTGTTCCTATGGTAATGCACCATGTGAAACCGAGTCTGTGTCTAAAGATGTGCCTTTTGCATTATGTTCATCAGAAGAACCAGGATGTTTCTTAGTGCTAACCACACCATTCCATAGCCCTTTTGCTACCAATACATGTATCATATAGGACCATAACGGGTAGTTGGTCCGGTCAAGCTTATCCTCAGTGGATAACATCCAAAATACATCATCACTGTCTGCCATTTTTATAATACCCAAGCAAGTAATGACGCAACCTGCAAAGTGCTAAGTGCTCTTTGATGCAACCAAGGTGGCTGCTAATAAGGTCGTTGACAATGGAGACCTGTAAGGTGTATGAAAAGAAATGCAGAGTATAGCGAGTAGAAATTTTACTCGTAAGAGATGCAGAGATCGATGTCGTTGAAGTGAAGCCCGTAGATGCTTTCTCGCGTATCCCCACACCCATTTGTAGTAGATTTGATAAAATTACTTGAGAATCTGATGAAGAACAATGAAAATTTGGTCCTTGAAGATGTTTGTAGAAAATCGAGAACTGCGCGAACGGACCCCAAAACATGCCCGAAATGAAATTCTAATTGAAAAACTGTAGTACAAAGTACTACAAACTTCACGGTCCTCTATCTTCTCCTAGAAGGCCTCCTTGATCCCATTTAAGAAGATAAGCGACTTGGGGTTAAGGGTAGACAGTAGCATAGGGGTGAGGAGCGTATGCTCTAATACCAAATGTTGGAAATACGGTTGCAAGAATGCACACACATACACAATGGAGTGAAAAGATGCAGGGGGGAAGAGAGCTTGAGCTCTTGCAAGCACACACACACACTCACAAAACCCTAATAGAGAACACACAATATGAAAGGTACTCAACCAAATACATACACGGGTTCTCTATAGTGTGAACCCGACTAAATGAGCTGGCGCTATAACTATGCCAGTCTCTAGAATGGCTGTCATACAGCTTGTCATCCCACTGGCCGCATATCACCCAAGATCTCACCAACCATGCCAGTGGTGTAAGTGTGGGGCCTATCTCCCAGGCGGGTCATCAGTGGGCCACCGCCTCACTAGATGAGCTCGATATCTCAACACTCCCCCTCGAGCTCAACTCCATCTCATGTACACCAAGCAAGCCCTGAATCTACAGAGCTTCTCTGTACCCAATGCTTTGGTGAAGATGTCAGCTACCTGATCCTCTGTGCTGACATAAACAAGGTCAAGATCTCCTGCCAAGACCTTCTCTCTGACAAAGTGGTAGTGGACCTCTATGTGCTTTGTACGAGCATGAAAGATTGGGTTCCTGGCCAACTGTATATTGCTAATGTTGTCACAGAAAATGACAACTTGTCTATCCACTGATAGACGCAAATCTGCAAGTAGCTTTCTCAACCAAGCTACCTCACATGCTGCCATAGCAGCTCCTCTGTACTCGGCCTCTGTACTCGATAGAGCAACCGGCTGCTTCTTGCTGCTCCAAGTCACAGCAGCACTCCCCAAAGAAAACATGAATCCACTAGTAGATCTTCTATCTGAGATACTACCAGCCCAATCAGCATCTGTGTACCCATGTACACATATCTCTGTCCCAGTCTCATAGAATAGTCCACAATGCAAAGTAGACTTCACATACCTCAGTATGCGTCTCACTGCATCCAAATGCGGTTTCCGTGGAACCTACATAAACTGACTCACCAACCCAATAGCATAGCTCAAATCTGGTCTGGTGATCGTCATGTAGATCAAACTTCCTACTATGCTCCTATACATAGTAGGATCCTCCAATATTTCTCCTGAATCTGCAATCAACTTGCCATTCTGATCCAATGGCACAGAAATAGGCTTACAGCCTGTCATACCATACTTGGACAACATGTCCAAGCCATACTGTCTCTGCAGTAATCCAATACCATGTGGTGACCTAATCACCTCAATGCCCAAGAAATATCTGAGCTCCTTAGATCCTTCATCTCAAACTTCTGTCTAAGCAAGATCTTTACATCAAAGATCTCTGCATCATGGTCCCCCGTAATGATCAAGTCATCTACATAAATGACAACAAGCACAACTCCTCTATCACCATGTCTCACATACAATGAGAAATCTGCATTGGCTACATGAAAGCCAATAGTGACAAGATATTCAGAAATCTTGTCAGACCATGCTCTTGGTGCTTGCTTTAAGCCATACAAGGCTTTCTTCAACCTGCAAACATGCTCAGGGTGACCCTCATCCTCATAACCAGGTGGCTGCAACATATACACCTCTTCTTGTAAATCCCCATGCAAGAATGCATTCTTTACATCCATCTGATGTAAAGACCATTGCTTTGACGCAGCCATTGCTATCACAACTCTCACCGTTGCCATCTTGGCAACTGGGCTGAAAGTTTCCTCATAATCAATGCCATATGTCTGCGCATATCCTTTGGCTACCAATCTAGCCTTGTACCTGTTTATGCTTCCATCACTGTTATGTTTAACTTTGTACACCCACTTGCATCCACCAATGGCTTTCTTGCCTTCAGGCAATTGCACTAAATCCCAAGTCTCATTTCCATATAGTGCATCCATTTCCTCGTCCATAGCTTTCTCCCAACACATATTTCCAATAGCCTCATCAATGCATGTGGGCTCAACAACCTGCACAACCTTTGCCATATATGCATAGTGATGTGCCACATAACCATCATAGGTAAATCTCTGCACAAGATTTCTCACTCTCCCAGATCTTCGCAGCTTTTCATTCATGGCTTCCATAGCCTTCTTTACAGGTGTTCTCATAGCTGGGATCCCAAGCTCCTCATCAAGGCTCATATCTGAGCCACTAGACTCTCCATCAACATGAGAATGCCCTACAAAAATGTCAGGCATACCAAGGGGCTCAACCACTTTCTCTTTTTCTTTACATGATGTACTAATCACATTTGCAGGGCTGGTATTATGACGCAGCCTGCCACTCCATGGTCTATCAACAGACCCACTAGATGAGGACTCTCCTGGTCCGCTTAAAGACTGTGATTGCTGACCTGCATTGTGTGCAACCACACTTCCACTCACATCAGCCCCAACAGCTTCTTTTTCAGCAGCATACCAGCTGCTCATCTCATCAAAGACAACATCCCTGCTTACCCTCAACTCACGTGTAGCAGGGTTATAACACCTGTATCCCTTTTGCTCAAGGGAATATCCAATAAACACACATTTTTCAGCTTTCGGATCCAGCTTAGTTCTCAGCTCATCTGGCACATGCACATATGCAATGCATCCAAAGACTTTCAGATGAGACAAATCTGGTTTTCTGCCAGTAAACCTCTCCTCTTCTGGAGTTACATCATGTATGGCTGCAGTTGGAGTCCTGTTCATGATGTATACTGTTGTAGATACAGCCTCAGCCCAATAGCAATGTGGCATATTCTTCTCTTCCATCAATGCTCGCGCAATCTCAGCAATGTGCCTGTTTTTCCTTTCAGCAACTCTATTTTGCTGCGGAGTGTATCTGCATGTAAACTGTCTCCGAATACCATTCTTCTTCAAAAATTCAGAGAACTCATTGGAGAAGTACTCTCCCCCTCCATCTGACCTTAGGCACTTTACATATTTCCCTGTTTGCTTTTCAACCAAAACTCTGAAATTCTGAAAGTGAGTGAACACCTCACTCTTCTCCTTCATGAAATATACCCACACTTTCCTTGTGTGGTCATCAATAAAAGTCACATAATACCTGCAGCCTCCCATAGATATGGTCTTCGTAGGACCCCATAAATCTGAATGCACAACATCTAGTGCATTTCTGCTCACATATCTGTTACGTGAAAACACATGCTTTGTTTGCTTCCCAAATTGGCATGCTTCACATATTTTCTGCATACCTTCCACTTTAAACTTTGGCAGCCCTGTCACAATTCCTTTTGTCTGCATAGACTTCAATCTCTGCACATTTACATGTCCAATCCTTTTATGCCAAATGTCTGTGTCTGCAACAATTCCTGAACCATTTGCAAACATCGCAGCACTCATTTCAGGCATGTCTACATTTGTAACGTCCCTCCCAAGCCATGTATGTATGTGTCTCTTTAATATAGATTTCAATAAGAAAAGAGAGTGTAATTAGAAAGAGTGAGACAATAAGGCTAGAAACATTAGAAAAGTGTTAGAATAAAAATGATTGTAACGTCCCTCCCAAGCCATGTATGTATGTGTCTCTTTAATATAGATTTCAATAAGAAAAGAGAGTGTAATTAGAAAGAGTGAGACAATAAGGCTAGAAACATTAGAAAAGTGTTAGAATAAAAATATTAGCTCCAAAAATTCTAAAAGAAATAAGAACATAAGAATAGTTCTATTAAGAGATAAGTATTCCCAAAAATAGAATTTCGATTTTAGGTGATAAGAGGTCATATTTAGAGTACTTTTACACATTTAGAGTCCATGCATACTAAAAATGTAGAAAAACAACGCGTTTCCAAAGATGGTACGTTTACGGCTATATACAGACGTTTTTGCCTATTCTGCTCACGTAGGCTTGTAGACCAAATGCGTTCCCGTTCTTTTGACTGGTTACATGACCATATTCTGAGTTTTTATCAGAGAGTTATGGCCGAAACAGTTTGCTGTTTCTGTCAGGGTCTCTACATAGAGAAAACTGTGAGAAGACAGCAAGTAGCCTCAAGGTAATCCTAGAGTTTGAGATGCATATATCCCTTCATTCTTATCTAATATCTCAGAAAAGAAGCTTAGATTGCTATAGTCTTTCGGAGGAAGAGACCAAAACTCCATAGCTTTTCTTTTAGAGAAAGAATAGTATGCCATAGCCCTGTAAGAGAAGGCTATTTTGCCACCATAGATCTTAGAAAGAGAGAAGAGTCACAGTATGAGTAAGAGGAGATAAATCTTGGAGATGATTGGAGGATTTCAATCGTAAGACAAGGTATTAGAAGACTCTATTCTCATATGTCAAGTTCTAAAGCTCTTATTAACGAGCAAAGGCAACGATAAACGACAAATTTCTATAAGGTATATACATATTTTGTTTTTCAATTATATATCATTCTTAGGGGTTGAGGTATGGCCCCGGCTTCTCTATTGATTGTTACAGTGATCTATTTGATTGATTTATCATTTAAAGTTTGTATTCTTTTAAACAATAGTATATGCCTTAATAAAGAATGTCTTATCGCAATCTCAAGTTGAAATACTAAAATCTGTGTGAGAAAAGGATTGCTTTCTTAAGAAAGTAACATGGATTGTAGTCCTATGGTTTAGTGAGTAAATGGATTGTTATCTTAGTTAAATTAAGGTACAGGTACAACTCTCCCTGCCTTGACGCTGCCCCGTTCTTGTGCTTGTATAGCCGGACGGCGGAGACGTTAGTAAGGCCCGCAGTTGGCCCATGGTATCCCTCATACCATTGGGAGAATGAGGTTTGCCGATTGAGGTAAGTGATTGTGATGCTGCCTAGTTCTGAGGGCCCAGGCTAGTGCGGTGAATTAGCCCACCCTAGTGCGCAGACATCCCTCTGAGGGGTGGGAGGATCGAGCGATGGAGCCTGAGAGGGCGACAGGCCGGCTTGAGTCCTCGCCAGCGGCCGACGATGAGGTGTATGGTCCCGTAGGGTTTTGCCCAGCATGTGGAGGCTGGAAGGTCGAATTCTAGATCATCGGCGGTATAAAGGAAAAGAATAAGAGAGCCAGTTTGGCTTGTATGAAATTGATTCATGTTTAAACTTTGTTTTTATAAATCTTATCTTTGGCATTATTGTATTGTGGAAAAAGACAAAGGCTGTTTTAATAAACCTTGTGAAAGGGTCTTAATTAAGGAACATGTTTGTTTATGTCAAACAGTGTGGTAGGATTAATTAGAAAACAAATTGACGCGTGAGTAGGGTGGAAAGTGGGAGGATGGAATGCCCCGACGGCACCATCCTACGGACGGGTGGACCCGATTAGTCGAGTAGCTTTTCAACATATTAAGTGAAAGCCCTACGTTAGATAAATAGCTTCTCGAGCAATTCTATTCTAGAAGACTAGGCCAACGGCTGTGCCTTGCATGGATGAGGAAAAAAGCGTTGTCCCTAGGAATCAAGACTAGTAGTTACCCAAATTATGATCATTTTACCTATGGGTAATTTGATTTTTAGAAGACTACGCTTCTCCTGCGGGATAGAACTAGGTCTTACCTATGAATCGTATCCTTGAATCTCTGTATGGTCAAGGTGTCGATGAGTAGGAAATTTTCTCCAAGTTAAGACTTAGTGGACTATCTTAAGTGTTTCCTCCATTTGTGGAAGGGGGGAACCTTACAAGTGGTATCAGAGCCGATCTTAGTTCCTAGGATTTGTTTTTCAAAGGTTAACTATCAAAGGGATTAAAACAAGTGATTGTTTATCATATAAGGACGAATCAATCATCTCTACTGGCCATAGAAGTGATTTGAATATCCTCACATGTTGAGACAATCATCCTATGAAATTGTGCTTGTATCTTGGGGGTGCACACGCAAGATATTTGTATAATAAATTTGAGAAATGAGGTTGGGGAGAAAATCTTTTGTGAGGAAAAAACATAGGGTGATCAAATTAAGAAACTAGTGAGAGACTGAATGACTAGAAGGATAGACCGAAACTTGTTTAGAGAAATTTTGAGGATATATCTCATTAACTTGCATATTATAAATTATTAAGATTGTAACTCCATTAAGATTTGAATAGTTGACGTGTGAATGCCATCCATTCGATACTTTACACTAGGACGATCATCCAAGATTTTGAACCCGTCTCAGACAAACATGGGTCTCGGATGTGTAATTCCTAGAGAATCATGCTCCTAGGTGTGTAATTTTCAAAAAACTAATCATCTCAGATATGTCAATCCTGATAATCTTTGGATGTGTTAATCCCAAGATACCAGATGTGTAATTCTCAAAAAAAAATGAAGATCTCAAATGTATTAATCCTGACTGCCTTCAAATGTGGTGCTATGATAAGTATTTGATAGTTTTGAACTTTTAATGGATATAATGAAAGAAGCAAGCTCACCCTTACTTGCGTCTAAAAATTGTAAGAAATGCCAAATTAGTTGGAAGCATTGTTGTCAATCTAACCATTGGAGCTAGAAAGTTACAAGCATTGTTGTCAATCTAACCTAATTCAACAAGTTTTTTTTTTATATAGAAAGTGTCAAGAAGAAGGACATGAGTCCTTTCATGTTAATCAAGAAGAGGTCTCCTAATTCAAGAGAAACGTCAAGCCCACCTCTGGCTACAAGGAATCATGAGCTAGAGCAAAAATTAGGTCAAGAAATAGGGATAGCAGGATTAAAGATAACCGAATTGAACAAGTATTTCTATGAGTAAATAGAAGACGATTGGTGCAAGATTCATGTGAAGTAATGTGCATGATGAATAGAGGTATTCTACAAGACGGTACTAAGATTATGAAATTACTATCATAGGTTAGATTGCATAAAGGATTGATTCACTTACGTTTCTCCATGACAATTTGTTAAGTACTATATTACATGGGCGTATAGAATAAGGAATTCTAAGGTTCATATCATATGAGAGGTATATGGATGCATGAAATTAGGATAATAAGGCCAATTAACTTTAGAATAATCAAGACCTTTTGGAGGCATAACAAAACGAGCCAAACACATGAAATAAAAGACTCTTTAAGAACAATGTTTAGATAAAAGAAGATTTTTACCTAGTGTGGGGACACCGCTTTGAAAGAGAAAGGAGGATTTACTTAGATACTACCCCAGCTCGCGAGACGAGGACATCTCGAATCTTTTAAGTGGGGGAGATTATAACGTCCCTCCCAAGCCATGTATGTAAGTGTCTCTTTAATATAGATTTCAATAAGAAAAGAGAGTGTAATTAGAAAGAGTGAGACAATAAGGCTAGAAACATTAGAAAAGTGTTAGAATAAAAATATTAGCTCCAAAAATTCTAAAAGAAATAAGAACATAAGAATAGTTCTATTAAGAGATAAGTATCCCCAAAAATAGAATTTCGATTTTAGGTGATAAGAGGTCATATTTAGAGTACTTTTACACATTTAGAGTCCATGCATACTAAAAATATGGAAAAACAACGCGTTTCCAAAGATGGTGCGTTTACGGCTATATACAGACGTTTTTGCCTATTCTGCTCGTGTGGCCTTATAGACCAAATGCGTTCCCGTTCTTTTGACTGGTTACATGACCATATTTTGAGTTTTTATCAGAGAGTTATGGCCGAAACAGTTTGCTGTTTCTGTCAGGGTCTCTACATAGAGAAAACTGTGAGAAGACAGCAAGTAGCCTCAAGGTAATCCTAGAGTTTGAGATGCATATATCCCTTCATTCTTATCTAATATCTCAGAAAAGAAGCTTAGATTGCTATAGTCTTTCGGAGGAAGAGACCAAAACTCCATAGCTTTTCTTTTAGAGAAAGAATAGTATGCCATAGCCCTGTAAGAGAAGGCTATTTTGCCACCATAGATCTTAAAAAGAGAGAAGAGTCACAGTATGAGTAAGAGGAGATAAATCTTGGAGATGATTGGAGGATTTCAATCGTAAGACAAGGTATTAGAAGACTCTATTCTCATATGTCAAGTTCTAAAGCTCTTATTAACGAGCAAAGGCAACGATAAACGACAAATTTCTATAAGGTATATACATATTTTGTTTTTCAATTATATATCATTCTTAGGGGTTGAGGTATGGCCCCGGCTTCTCTATTGATTGTTACAGTGATCTATTTGATTGATTTATCATTTAAAGTTTGTATTCTTTTAAACAATAGTATATGCCTTAATAAAGAATGTCTTATCGCAATCTCAAGTTGAAATACTAAAATCTGTGTGAGAAAAGGATTGCTTTCTTAAGAAAGTAACATGGATTGTAGTCCTATGGTTTAGTGAGTAAATGGATTGTTATCTTGGTTAAATTAAGGTACAGGTACAACTCTCCTTGCCTTGACGCTGTCCCGTTCTTGTGCTTGTATAGCCGGACGGCGGAGACGTTAGTAAGGCCCGCAGTTGGCCCATGGTATCCCTCATACCATTGGGAGAATGAGGTTTGCCGATTGAGGCAAGTGATTGTGATGCTGCCTAGTTCTGAGGGCCCAGGCTAGTGCGGTGAATTAGCCCACCCTAGTGCGCAGACATCCCTCTGAGGGACGGGAGGATCGAGCGATGGAGCCTGAGAGGGCGACAGGCCGGCTTGAGTCCTCGCCAGCGGCCGACGATGAGGTGTATGGTCCCGTAGGGTTTTGCCCAGCATGTGGAGGCTGGAAGGCCGAATTCTAGATCATCGGCGGTATAAAGGAAAAGAATAAGAGAGCCACTTTGGCTTGTATGAAATTGATTCATGTTTAAACTTTGTTTTTATAAATCTTATCTTTGGCATTATTGTATTGTGAAAAAAGACAAAGGCTATTTTAATAAACCTTGTGAAAGGGCCTTAATTAAGGAACATGTTTGTTTATGTCAAACAGTGTGGTAGGATTAATTAGAAAACAAATTGACGCGTGAGTAGGGTGGAAAGTGGGAGGATGGAATGCCCCGACGGCACCATCCTACGGACGGGTGGACCCGATTAGTCGGGTAGCTTTCCAACATATTAAGTGAAAGCCCTACGTTAGATAAATAGGTTCTCGAGCAATTCTATTCTAGAAGACTAGGCCAACGGCTGTGCCTTGCATGGATGAGGAAAAAAGCGTTGTCCCTAGGAATCAAGACTAGTAGTTACCCAAATTATGATCATTTTACCTATGGGTAATTTGATTTTTAGAAGACTACGCTTCTCCTGCGGGATAGAACTAGGTCTTACCTATGAATCGTATCCTTGAATCTCTGTATGGTCAAGGTGTCGATGAGTAGGAAATTTTCTCCAAGTTAAGACTTAGTGGACTATCTTAAGTGTTTCCTCCATTTGTGGAAGGGGGGAACCTTACAAGTGGTATCAGAGCCGATCTTAGTTCCTAGGATTTGTTTTTCAAAGGTTAACTATCAAAGGGATTAAAACAAGTGATTGTTTATCATATAAGGACGAATCAATCATCTCTACTGGCCATAGAAGTGATTTGAATATCCTCACATGTTGAGACAATCATCCTATGAAATTGTGCTTGTATCTTGGGGGTGCACACGCAAGATATTTGTACAATAAATTTGAGAAATGAGGTTGGGGAGAAAATCTTTTGTGAGGAAAAAACATAGGGTGATCAAATTAAGAAACTAGTGAGAGACTGAATGACTAGAAGGATAGACCGAAACTTGTTTAGAGAAATTTTGAGGATATATCTCATTAACTTGCATATTATAAATTATTAAGATTGTAACTCCATTAAGATTTGAATAGTTGACGTGTGAATGCCATCCATTCGATACTTTACACTAGGACGATCATCCAAGATTTTGAACCCGTCTCAGACAAACATGGGTCTCGGATGTGTAATTCCTAGAGAATCATGCTCCTAGGTGTGTAATTTTCAAAAAACTAATCATCTCAGATATGTCAATCCTGATAATCTTTGGATGTGTTAATCCCAAGATACCAGATGTGTAATTCTAAAAAAAAAATGAAGATCTCAAATGTATTAATCCTAACTGCCTTCAAATGTGGTGCTATGATAAGTATTTGATAGTTTTGAACTTTTAATGGATATAATGAAAGAAGCAAGCTCACCCTTACTTGCGTCTAAAAATTGTAAGAAATGCCAAATTAGTTGGAAGCATTGTTGTCAATCTAACCATTGGAGCTAGAAAGTTACAAGCATTGTTGTCAATCTAACCTAATTCAACAAGTTTTTTTTTTATATAGAAAGTGTCAAGAAGAAGGACATGAGTCCTTTCATGTTAATCAAGAAGAGGTCTCCTAATTCAAGAGAAACGTCAAGCCCACCTCTGGCTACAAGGAATCATGAGCTAGAGCAAAAATTAGGTCAAGAAATAGGGATAGCAGGATTAAAGATAACCGAATTGAACAAGTATTTCTATGAGTAAATAGAAGAGGATTGGCATTAGGGAAAAAGGGAGCTCATTTTGGAGCCTTTTACGGTTTGGAAAAATAAGCTCTCAACCAATGAACAGAGGGCCAACGTAACGTTGGAAATTCACAAAAATAAAAGAAAATAGATAAAAGAAACAGTATTTTATGTAGGTACAAGCGTGCTACATTAATGTGGAGATTGGTTTTTTATTCTCACAAGATCTTTGGACATGAAGATAGAATCTAGTCTGACATTTTCTCTGACAAGGGCCTTCCCGCTTCCACCTCCCTTTGAACTTTGAATTGTTGTGCTGCCTTTCCTTCGAAAGGTCTACCATTCTACACCACTACCTCATTGTGCAGTAACCTCTTCTTTTCCAAAACTGCTCCCTTGATCCAGTTTGGCTTAGAGTAAGATGTTTCTTGTCAACTATCTGTCTGCTTACTTTCTCTTACTTGAAACTTCACTTTGTTATCTTGTTTACATTACTTTGCTGTGGTTACAGATTCACAAGGTATCCATGGTGAATAAAAACTATGGTCGTTCTTGTGGAAGACGCTCTGTGGATGATAATGCTATGAAGGCAGAATTATACCACACATCCTTACCCCGTCGACCTGCTTCTTCTATTTCTTCGGTAGAGAATTCAAGTACAGTCAAAACGGAAGGAACTTGGGAAAGGTTTACTGTTTCGAAAGGAGCATGGGTGCTCATGCAACCTAGTAAAAGAAAGAGACCCCAGACAAAAAATATTTTCTTGGCATCATGGAAGGGAAGAGTACGAGATTTTAAAATCACCAGAGGAAAGATATCGGTGAAAGAAGTTTTGATTCAGCATGTGTACATGCATAAAGAACTTGTCTTGCGAGACTATCCAAATGATCTTCCGCAACACAGGCCTAATTGTATATTTTTCTATTGTGGTTTTGTTTTTTATGAGGTGCATGGATTTTTAAGACAAAGCTTTCTTTCTTTGCTTATTGATATTCTTGTGTTATTTTATTCCAGATTTATACCCTTCATCGTATGAGACATGGCAAAACATCGATTATATTCTGGGATTTATAGATGTTTTGCATGGATCGATAGGAGAACAACAATACGAAGGTCGATGTGCAACAGAGCTAGCTCAATCCGGTATATTTTTTACTGATCATTTTTATCAGTTGCTGGACAATGCAAACACACATGGTGTGTTAAGAAAACAAGACCTTCCAGCATGGAATTCAGTGGATTGGCCTCTCCCACATTTTAGTGTTACAGAGGCATATAGAGCCAAGCTTTTCAAAGAAGTACAGAAAGCTCTTAGGCCCAATATTGCCACAAGGATAATAAAAATTTCTTTGTGCATGCCTCTCACAGTTTTTGTAGACTTGTTTAATACCTTTCCAGTGAAGGTTTCAAAAACAATGTTCACAGTTAAAGCAACAAGTCTGGCATGCATGCCACAATTTTTGGATAAAGGTTGGGATAAGAAGACATGTAGTTCAGTGTTTTGTGAGGTTGTCCAACCTTCTATGCAACTGAAGTACATGGTTGCATCACAAAATTTCATTTTTTCTTTTTATTATAAGCGCAGTCGAATGCTAGGTACAAAACTAGTCCCTATGGATCAAGATGAAGATTCTTTTGGTGCAGAAAATAAACTTCTTGATATTGATGTTGTTGAGAATGGTGATGTGCTAGTCAATATCACATTAAGACAATGCTGCTCCCTAGCTCAATTGCGCAATGACATTCTATTTGAGACAGAAGGTTCTATTTCAAAGGACTTTTTATTTATCTACAACAATAAGAAGGTATACCATGTGACTTATCCTAGTCTCATTAAGCACTGCTATTAGTTTACTTTACCCTATTGTTTCATATTGCTTTTTTGCAGGTACTCAAAAGAAGAGAGAGATCAATAAAATGCAAAGACATTGAAAATTTTAAAATTGAGATAACACAGACTCCATAAACAAAGGTATTATATTCAGAAATGTAAAATTCTGTACAGAAGTGTTTAATTACATATGTAGAACATATTCTTGATAGCAATTTTCTATTTATCTACAGGTTGATCTAGAGGCTGCTCTACATGGTCCAAGCTCACCGTATCATCTTTATTTGGAGAATCTACTTTCTGTTGCTCCATCTTGTCGTGTACAGTCTCTTGGTGCTGCTCCATTGTCTCCTCTACTACCCTTGGAGCATCTGTTTGCTGTTGCTCCATCATTTCCTCAATAACATCAGCAGCAACAGGTCCTTGTTCTTGTGGCTTCTCCTCATCAGCACTAGGTCTTTGTTCTTGTGGCACCACATCTGCATCATCTGTGTCATCAAGGTGTATGACACCTTCTCGGACTTTAGAGCTCTCACCTAACTCGACAGTAGCTGGTACAATAGGTTTGGGGAAGGCATACTTCAAAAACTTCCAAATTATATCAGCTCTGAAACTATACACATAGCTCGAGTTGAAGCTATCTTCTCTCATCTGCAATGAGATATGATGATTTAGAACACTTTGTACCAATATCAAATTTTTTGAAGCTAAATGAAAATTATTTTTTCTTACAAGCTCTGGCTGTCCTATCTCAAAATAGCTTGAAAGTATATATTTGGCACTAATCAGCACTCTCCAGCCACAGCTACTTGAATCATCTTGTTGTGGTGTCTGGATAGTTGGAAAGATATGTTAGAAACTGTTAATGTCTGAACAAAATAAAATTATTCAATAAGTTCAAAGGCATAGCATGAAATAGACATCAGTAGAGGGAGCAACTTTCTACCTCTAAATCTATTGGCTCTATTGAATCCAAAAGATTGACATTAGGAGGACACTGATCCAATGCATCTAGAAGTCTTCTAATACAACTGCAATACATATAATTCAGTTAGTGTGCATTAAATCCAAATAATGAAGTTTAAAGTTAAAAATAGCACACAAACCACTTACAATTTAACCTCTCTGTGTGTGTTTCTAAGAGAGTTGAATAAAAAGCATTGCTTCTGCTGGATGTCAATAGAAGCAAAGCTCCAGTGGTCACTGCATAAGGAAAAAAGCATTAAGAAATCAAAGGCTACAAGAGTACTCAATCTTGAAGGAAAATCCCAAAAGAAGCAGCCACACACATACTTGTTATGGTATGGAAGTAGCAAAATATCAACATGATCAAAATCACAGTGTCTGAACCAATTGGAAATATCCATGGGAGTTTCCTTTGGATCTCTCAACTTGAAGGAAATTGCAGGATCAATAATATAAACTGTATGCTGTACAGCATGGTTCAGCCAGCTTCTCATCATGCTACATTGGACAAAACAATAATTAAGGTAAGGTGTAAGGGAGGAGGTACAATAAGGATTATTTTGCAAACAAATGTAAAATAAAAGACACTTACTAGAGCATTGCAAGAATGATAGTATCTGAGCAATACTCATTCTTATGAGCCAATGCTGCCAAGCATGCTCTTGTCAAGTCAAAATTATTCTCTGAAAAATCATCTTCAATATGGACAACTATGTTAGGGCCCAGCTCCTGCAACCTTCTTTGTATCTGTAGCTCCATCTGTACAGTCTCCACATTTATAGCAGACTTGGATTCCTCTATCTGCTGCTTCAGTGACTCCTCATAAGCAGCTTTCCCTCTGGTGCTCATTGAGTGGGTCACTTCAACAACCTTCACCTTGTCTGCCTTCAATTTCCTTGTAGGTGGAATTAATAATATGTCTCTCATTTTTATGTCCTGCCATTCCACAGGATGGACCAGCTTGTCATACCTCCACCTCACTCTGGACAATGTGTTGAAGTCCTTGGCCATCAGAGTTACCCTGTGAGCATGGGCTGCTACAAGCATTGCATCTTCAAAGTACTTCTCCAGGTAATCCTCTGCCATTTCCTGTAAGGAAAGAATGGCAGTCCTATTCCACCTGAAACCAAGGTGCCAGCTATCACAAATTTCTCTGACTAGCCTCTGGAAAGGTGCCTTGGGGATTGCAAAGCCTATAGCTTTTTGCTGTTTCCTGATCTCCTTTAGCACACCAGCAGAATGCTTTAACCTCTTGGACTTCTGCTGTAGCATGCTCATTGGCTTCCCCTTCCTGCCATGTGCAACTCTTCCTTTTGTAGGCACACTAGATTCCTTGACATCAGGCCCAGCTGCTGCTGCTGCAAGCCCTGGCCCCTTGCCAGTCCTCCTTGCAGTTGCCTTGGTTCTTGCCATCACTCTGAAAAGGTCCATATAAAACAATAGTAAAAGATTAGAAACATAGAGAACATAGAATGATTAAAGAAGGTGATGACAACTTGGATGAAGCAAAATTGAACAATTTGCAACAAAAGGCGATTATGAACATTTGAAATTTGTAACAGCTCAAAATCGCGTTTTTGTGCAAATGCTTGAAACAACATGCTTTTGCATTCATATAATGAATTCTCTATCTTTCCAACTATAAACTATATGTATTGTGTCTATAGAAGAACTATGCAGGCTTGAAATGGGTGGATGAAGAAGATTTTTGAAATTTGCAACAAAATGCGATTTGCACTATTTTGAGATTTCTAAAATACCCTCCTCGCGTTTTGCTGCAAATCCTAGAGACAACATACTTTATCATGCATTTAGTCATTTTAGTGTGTATGCAGCTTGGTGCAACATGGATTGAGCATATAGACATCAAGAAGTGATCAAACTCTCATTCAACAAGGCCAAATAAAAAGTCTTCCTACTTCTACATGCAGTGGAGAAAATCTAAAAAATGCATATAGTATTTATCATAATATGTAACCTACATCACATCAATCAATTCCTTTCCCTAATATACTATTAAACAAGAAGAAGAGGAAAAAGATTTTCTTACTAACCTGGAAGCTATCTGCAAGTGTTCTGTGCTGATGATGAGTATCCTGTGCTGGGTATGAATCTCTGCTGCTGGTCTGGATGCTGATGCTGTGGAGTAGAGAGGTAGAGATGCAAGAGAACTGAGTTAGGAGAGTAGATTATTACAAAATACAAATAATGGAGTTATTAATACCACACGTGTGAGATATAGTCGTTTTTTAACACGTGTGGGTCCCACCAAATCTTTTGGGATTTTAAATTTGTGGGTCACTTTTTGCCTTGGAAATTGTGCCAATCATGATTTCATAATTAGATCCATTAACACTTTTCCCTCCCCGTATTCCATCCCTGCCAGCACCCTCCCATCATCCTCTTCTCTCCCACCTTGACCACTTTCTACCCAACACACTCCATCCACTCTGCAACCTGTCTGAAGACTACTACCATTACCAGATCTCCAGGCTACCAGTGCTACAGCTCAGTTTTGGAAGAGAGCAGGACAATCTCCAGGGCTATTTCATCAGTATGGAAGAGGAAAAGAAAGGTCAGAGATATATACCATTTCCAATGTTTTCTGACATATGTTTCTTCCATCTGTAGAATTCTTAAATCTCAGTGCCTAGAAATCTGGCAGATCACCCTAGGATTTGATTAGAGATGGATATGAGTAGGACATAGAATTTTGCAACAAAATGCGATTAGACAGGTTTATATTTTCCAAATGCTCCAAATCGCGTTTTGCTACAAATTCTGATACTTGTTCTAGTTTTTCTTTTTTCTCCTTCTTTTAATCTCTTTTGCACTGGGGAATAGCTCCTTGCATCATTTACTGTCCTGAACATTGTGAGATATCCCTAGCATTAGATTGGAAATGGATGTCAGTAGAAATTCAGAATTTGCAATAAAATGCGAGGAGAACACTTTACATTTTTCAAATGGATCTGCATCGCGTTTTGTTGCAAAGTCTTGTGTCTCTTTTGGTTTTTACTGTTTGCTCATTGTTTTGCTTTCTATGTCCATGGAGATGTCTTTCTTGATGATGAGAAATGTTTCTGCTTTGGAACAGTTGATCCTCAGGCCCCTCCTTTCAAGAGGAAGTTGGACTTCTCTGCTGCTGTACTCAGACCACAGCAATCACCAGGTGATTCATGTGTGCTGATGAAGAGTTTTGTTTGGTGATATCCTATACATTATCTGATTGCATATGTGAGCATATAGAATTCATGTTATATAAATTTTGCTTCAGGCAAAAGCAAGAGACTAGAGCAGAAAGCTGAGTCTTCCCTTTCAAAACAAAGGGAACCAGAAGAGGACAAATCTCCAGATTTGCTCCTATTTGACTTTCTTCACAAGTGCAAGGCTCAAAGGAACTTCCACATATACCATAGTATTTTCAACAGGGAGTTCACTATGAGCTCTCTTTTGGACCATCACAGAGATTTCCTTTCAGACCATTGGGATACCTTCAAACAACTGACAGAGGCAGGAAGGATTGTGGAAGGTGAAAAGGTTTTTGTGCATTTAAATCATATCGTCTCCATTGACAAGCTGAGGTACCATGTGAATAGAAGGTTTGACAGCCTGCCTGAGGAATATAAATTCAGTTGTAACTTGCACACCAGAAAGTGTAGAGTGCTTGAGGAAAACATGGCATTCCTTATGTACATTGTCTTCCAACAGCAATCTCTAGAAGAGCAAGGGCAGGAGACTGAAGAAGAAGATATATCTATAGCAGAGGTAAAAGAGGATATTCCTATGGCAACAGATATAGCAGAGCAGGAAGAAGATATCAACCTCGAGGATGAGGGGCTGCAAGTGGCTGCTCTTGACCTTGTTCAGCTAAGGACTGAGACTCTTAGGGCAGCACAGCCAGTTGAAGACTTTGATGTTCAGAGCAGCAACTATGCAGTGCCCATGCTTCCAGGTGTCTTGATTGGTGGTAAAGATTATGTTTTCCTCCATGATATAGAGTGTATGTTCAATTTGAGGGAGGACTATGCCATTTCCCTTATTGCCCAGGCTTCAAGGCTTGACAAGGAGGTTGGCATAGAGGATGACCATTCACTGCTAGCTTTGGAAACAACCTTTGATCCTGCAGAGGCCCTTACTATTTGTTTCAAAGAGGCTGAAAGTTTCCAAGAGCCAGATGAAGCTGCCTTCCAGCTCACCCAGGAAGCTATGAATCTCTCATCACTTCATAAGGAAAAACTTAAAGAAGAGGCTGGACTGGAGGGGAGAGGAATAAATCTTTGGAAAGATGAACTTCTTGTTGCTGATGAAAATGAGAGGGTATGATATTATTACTTCAAATCAAATACTTTATGTTGTGTTTAAATGTTTTGTAGTTATGTATCATTGTCTCACTATAATCTTTTGATACATGGCAGCTACAAATTGAGGATGACACATTCCTCCAGAGATCAAGTGGAAGCAGGCCAGCTGGGTTTGGCAAAATGTCAAGCCTAGCTCATTATATTCATGATCTAGGTAGTGCTAAGATCTTGATTTACCATAGGCAGTTGAGCAACAATGGAGAAGCCATTGTTTACTTCTTTAAATGTTTGTCTAGGGTATTAGGTGGACATGATCTTCCATGGCAAAAGGAAAAGATCATTTTAATAGAGAGGTTGTCCGCCATAGATATATTTGGGGATTATGTGAATAAGCAGGCCTCTCGGGCCTCTTACTTTTTGTCTTACACTTCTTATGCATTAGCATGTGGTGTTAAGGAGCCCAAATGTCTAGAGGGCTATGGAAAACACAAGCTCATAAGGTTTCGAGAGCCACCCATGATTGCATCAGGCCACACAATCCAAGAAGAAGAACATGTGGAGATAGCTGAAGACAAGGATACCCCTCTCAGACAAGCAACAGAGGCAAGCATTGATAAACAGAAAGTCGACATCAAGCCAATAAGGAAGAAAAAGAGTCCAATCAAGTTCAAAAAGAGAGTTCCGACTCGCAAGCCTTGGGAGTAATAGGATTTAGTCATCAAATATAGCACAAACATTATGTTGAAGTTGAACTGATTTGTACAAAGTCTTTGATCCTCATCAGTTCCTTGTCCTTAGACACTTCAGTACTCTTCCCACACTCAAAAGCTTCTAAAAGTGTTTGACACTCAGTATTTTATTGGTAAGGATCAACAGTATGTCTAGCATAATTAAGTAGTATTGATTGAATTTTTTGTGTGTTAATATATGGATGTATTGATGCTTGTTAATATAGATCACATGTTTCACAAAAGACTTACTTTTGATGGAGTCTCAAAACATATAGGCATTACACCAAGAGTCACTTGTTCCACAGAATAAAAATCTATTGATTGAGTTTGAAAACATGTGGACATAACACCAATAAGTTACAAACTGCTATTCATGTTTACTTGTCCATTTATGGTTTCTAAATATCTTCGAATCCCTCCACTGTCTATGTCTCTCTGCTGCCATTGAATTGTCCAAAGTTTGTCTTCGTCTTTGCTTTTGGGCTAGAATAAAAGCAAGCTTGACTTTGGAGCTAGCAACTTTTCTTTTAGCATGCAGCCTTTGTAGAATGCCTCGGTAAAACCGTTGGAAGACTTCCTTCAGACTATTTGCCTTTTGACTCCCTCCATAGTGTTGTGTGTGTCTGAAAAATGCATTACGTGCCATGTAGTGAGACTTCTCCATGCCTTGGGTAGACCAAATTGCTGGGCATCCATACTTTTTGACAAAATAGGGAAGGTGGTTGTAGATGATATGCTGTTTTCACAAAGACATAAGAATGCATAGTAAGTTATAAAAGAAAAGAGGATCACACTTAAGTAAAAAAAAGAAGACATCACTTTACCATGTAGTGAGTTATATTGCAGGCTGTCCATGCGTCTTTCATTGACTTCCCAAAATGTTTTATTGCCTCTTCAAAGTTCTTGTAATCACTCTTTGTCCATGTTACATTGTCACAGAACATGAAGAGTTGATCAAGAGACCTCCACACCTCTGCCTTCACATTTCGTGCTTCCCCATCTGCCTCATGATCTTTCACGGCATTATGGACTTGCTTCCACAATCCATAACTAATCCTTGAAACTGTTTTACCTTGCCTTACTTGCTTACTATTGTGTTTGGGTCGAGACAAGAATCTTCTTGCCTTAACACCACCAATAGAGGGCTTGATTGGTACCTCCTTGCCATTGCTAGACTTTTTAAAATCCTTTGTGATATGAACATCACCTCCATGCAGACCTATATCGGATAACACTTTTTCCAATGCATGAAGAGCATCCTTTCTATTTCTTTCGGGACGGAGTTTCCAAGCAAATCCAATATACAAAAATACCAATTTCTCAATAATTCGACATAGAGCGTGCAATGTGCATATGTGAACATTACATAGTGGAATGTCAAGAATGGCCTTGAAGTCAGGGTCAACTTTATCTCTATTAGGTGCTCTCTTCCACCATTTAGAATCCATTACTTGCGCTGATTCTTTGCAGTAAAGACAAGGAGACTTTGAGTTACCTCCTTTACTAACGTTATACATGCACTTAAGTGTTTTAAGATCCCCCGCCATGTGCCACTCTACTTGAAAATCACCTTTTCCTGCAACATGGAGATTCTCTCCCTGCACCTGTCTTTTAATTATTCTTGGTATTTCCGTGTGGTGAAACACCCAATCCAGTGTTTCATGGTCTTCTGTCTTTACCTGTGGTTATACAAAACAAAAGTCTTACTATAAAAGATTTGAAAACATTGACTAAAATCAAGTACGAAATAAAAAATGATCATACCTGGAATGAGCCCAACCACCATATGTGTTTCTCCGACTGCACACTAAAATACTTCGAACTCGCTTCATTCAATGATGTATCAAGTGCTCCATTCATCAATGTGATAGTAATCCTTTCCATTTTCTTTTCCTTTACAACCTCACACTCATCCAGTTTGATAACAAATTTCAAAATGCCTTTGCACTCTTCAAATGTTATTCCATAAAACTCGACCATTCTTCTTTGAAGTTGTTGTAGATCTACAAATATATTGTTCCAAGGGTCATACACGGTGGTTCCTTTAGCACCATGAAATATATCTTCAATATGGATATATGGTCCAATAAACTCATCTATACTTTCATTCAAATGACCTCTTATCTTCCACACTGTTGCTGGATTTGGCAGTAAAACTCGTTTAATCCTTTGATCTCTCAAAGTTGAGGATATCGCATGGAAAATCGAACTATATCCCTTCCTGCTAACTCCACTAACATCAAGAGCCTCTTGGATTGTAGTACCATCAACTTGATTATTGGATATAAAGTCCTCTACAACATTGCGTTTGATTGTTTTGTATTTTTTTTCTTCAATCAAACCTTTTGCTACACCACAAGAAAGCAATCCTTTCATTTGTTTAACTGGAAGAAGATTGGGATCCATATTTTCTTTTGCAGGCTCCAATAATTTCCTATAGTAACAATATAGTAACAACACAATATGCCTATATTATTCAACACTTCCAATCCTGTTTTGCATTAATGGACAAAATACATAGTCATTTGAGAGTATTTTTGAGTTTAAAAAATAAAAAATTACAAACTAACCTTGCTTCCTGAATTCTTCGCTTGCATCCACCAGTCCCAGCCTTCAAATTTGCAATGTTTTTAATCTTCCTACTTCGTTGTCTGTCTCCAAGCATGGTTCTCTTCCTTCTTGATCTTGTTAACTCTTTTTTACTCTTTGAATGCTCCTCAATTTCATTCTGCAACTGCTGCTCCAATTTTGCACGAATAGCTATCTCTTGAATCCTGGCTCCCTTTTCTTGTAGGTACATTGTTTTATATGTTTCTGCAAATGCAGACTGTGCTGAAATATAACCAAGAAGTCCATTTTGTCCATCGCCCGCAAACCTCAATAGTGTGGTTGGATTGACAAATGGAGGTGTAGAGTTTTGTACTAGACATTTTGGATATATACTTCCATCACACCATAAGTCAATATGTTGGAGCCCTTCTCTTCTCATATTTTCCCGTTGTTGAGCATTTAGCACCGTATCCTTTCGTCTTTTTTGTGCTGGAGAAAATTGTTCTTCTAAGTCGATGTGAAGATGATATAATCGCTTCTTCTGAGATTGTACTTCACTAGTATCGGCCATTTTTGTGCTTCTGAGGTTGCAAAGTTGGCTTGTCAATCTCATAGTCTTTTTGTAACATGAATTGTGGAAGTGTGGCGGTATCCATACAATCATTAAGTTCAGTGATGGATTCTTTATGAGAGGCCTGCACACGTCGTCAAAAGAGATGCGAAATCTTCGAGAAACAAAAAAAATTAAGGAGATATTTAATGCAAAATCGTGTTAGTTAGATAAAAGATTATCTTATTCTTTTCTGAACTGACAGTTCAGTGGTCCTTACTGACAGTTCTGAGCCACGTTTCCATATTTTATTATTTTTGAGATCTTTTAGGAGAGAAATAAATCGAGAAATAGTGAATTTCTTACAGGGCCCCAAAATGAGCTCCGTTTTTCCCTAATGTGCAAGATTCATGTGAAGTAATGTGCATGATGAATAGAGGTATTCTACAAGACGGTACTAAGATTATGAAATTACTATCATAGGTTAGATTGCATAAAGGATTGATTCACTTACGTTTCTCCATGACAATTTGTTAAGTACTATATTACATGGGCGTATAGAATAAGGAATTCTAAGGTTCATATCATATGAGAGGTATATGGATGCATGAAATTAGGATAATAAGGCCAATTAACTTTAGAATAATCAAGACCTTTTGGAGGCATAACAAAACGAGCCAAACACATGAAATAAAAGACTCTTTAAGAACAATGTTTAGATAAAAGAAGATTTTTACCTAGTGTGGGGACACCGCTTTGAAAGAGAAAGGAGGATTTACTTAGATACTACCCCAGCTCGCGAGACGAGGACATCTCGAATCTTTTAAGTGGGGGAGATTGTAACGTCCCTCCCAAGCCATGTATGTATGTGTCTCTTTAATATAGATTTCAATAAGAAAAGAGAGTGTAATTAGAAAGTGTGAGACAATAAGGCTAGAAACATTAGAAAAGTGTTAGAATAAAAATATTAGCTCCAAAAATTCTAAAAGAAATAAGAACATAAGAATAGTTCTATTAAGAGATAAGTATCCCCAAAAATAGAATTTCGATTTTAGGTGATAAGAAGTCATATTTAGAGTACTTTTACACATTTAGAGTCCATGCATACTAAAAATGTGGAAAAACAACGCGTTTCCAAAGATGGTGCGTTTACGGCTATATACAGACGTTTTTGCCTATTCTGCCCGCGTAGGCTTATAGACCAAATGCGTTCCCGTTCTTTTGACTGGTTACATGACCATATTTTGAGTTTTTATCAGAGAGTTATGGCCGAAACAGTTTGCTGTTTCTGTCAGGGTCTCTACATAGAGAAAACTGTGAGAAGACAGCAAGTAGCCTCAAGGTAATCCTAGAGTTTGAGATGCATATATCCCTTCATTCTTATCTAATATCTCAGAAAAGAAGCTTAGATTGCTATAGTCTTTCGGAGGAAGAGACCAAAACTCCATAGCTTTTCTTTTAGAGAAAGAATAGTATGCCATAGCCCTGTAAGAGAAGGCTATTTTGCCACCATAGATCTTAAAAAGAGAGAAGAGTCACAGTATGAGTAAGAGGAGATAAATCTTGGAGATGATTGGAGGATTTCAATCGTAAGACAAGGTATTAGAAGACTCTATTCTCATATGTCAAGTTCTAAAGCTCTTATTAACGAGCAAAGGCAACGATAAACGACAAATTTCTATAAGGTATATACATATTTTGTTTTTCAATTATATATCATTCTTAGGGGTTGAGGTATGGCCCCGGCTTCTCTATTGATTGTTACAGTGATCTATTTGATTGATTTATCATTTAAAGTTTGTATTCTTTTAAACAATAGTATATGCCTTAATAAAGAATGTCTTATCGCAATCTCAAGTTGAAATACTAAAATCTGTGTGAGAAAAGGATTGCTTTCTTAAGAAAGTAACATGGATTGTAGTCCTATGGTTTAGTGAGTAAATGGATTGTTATCTTGGTTAAATTAAGGTACAGGTACAACTCTCCCTGCCTTGACGCTGTCCCGTTCTTGTGCTTGTATAGCCGGACGGCGGAGACGTTAGTAAGGCCCGCAGTTGGCCCATGGTATCCCTCATACCATTGGGAGAATGAGGTTTGCCGATTGAGGCAAGTGATTGTGATGCTGCCTAGTTCTGAGGGCCCAGGCTAGTGCGGTGAATTAGCCCACCCTAGTGCGCAGACATCCCTCTGAGGGACGGGAGGATCGAGCGATGGAGCCTGAGAGGGCGACAGGCCGGCTTGAGTCCTCGCCAGCGGCCGACGATGAGGTGTATGGTCCCGTAGGGTTTTGCCCAGCATGTGGAGGCTGGAAGGCCGAATTCTAGATCATCGGCGGTATAAAGGAAAAGAATAAGAGAGCCACTTTGGCTTGTATGAAATTGATTCATGTTTAAACTTTGTTTTTATAAATCTTATCTTTGGCATTATTGTATTGTGGAAAAAGACAAAGGCTATTTTAATAAACCTTGTGAAAGGGTCTTAATTAAGGAACATGTTTGTTTATGTCAAACAGTGTGGTAGGATTAATTAGAAAACAAATTGACGCGTGAGTAGGGTGGAAAGTGGGAGGATGGAATGCCCCGACGGCACCATCCTACGGACGGGTGGACCCGATTAGTCGGGTAGCTTTCCAACATATTAAGTGAAAGCCCTACGTTAGATAAATAGGTTCTCGAGCAATTCTATTCTAGAAGACTAGGCCAACGGCTGTGCCTTGCATGGATGAGGAAAAAAGCGTTGTCCCTAGGAATCAAGACTAGTAGTTACCCAAATTATGATCATTTTACCTATGGGTAATTTGATTTTTAGAAGACTACGCTTCTCCTGCGGGATAGAACTAGGTCTTACCTATGAATCGTATCCTTGAATCTCTGTATGGTCAAGGTGTCGATGAGTAGGAAATTTTCTCCAAGTTAAGACTTAGTGGACTATCTTAAGTGTTTCCTCCATTTGTGGAAGGGGGGAACCTTACAAGTGGTATCAGAGCCGATCTTAGTTCCTAGGATTTGTTTTTCAAAGGTTAACTATCAAAGGGATTAAAACAAGTGATTGTTTATCATATAAGGACGAATCAATCATCTCTACTGGCCATAGAAGTGATTTGAATATCCTCACATGTTGAGACAATCATCCTATGAAATTGTGCTTGTATCTTGGGGGTGCACACGCAAGATATTTGTACAATAAATTTGAGAAATGAGGTTGGGGAGAAAATCTTTTGTGAGGAAAAAACTGAAACCAGATTCTTTGTTATGTTCGGTACATGAAGTACATCTGCAAGGTACTTCACTTTGCCATCCTGCATAGACAATGGCACATCTCCAACGTGGGCAACTGAAACCAGATTCTTTGTTATGTTCGGTACATGAAGTACATCTGCAAGGTACTTCACTTTGCCATCCTGCATAGACAATGGCACATCTCCAACGTGGGCAATTGGATGAGCAGTGTCATCCCCTGTTTCCACAAAACCTGGTCTTTCCGGGTTTTTCATCTCCTTGAACCACTCCTCATGACTCGTCATGTGATTCGAAGCGCCTGAATCCACATACCATACATTATCTTTTTGTGCTGCATCAACATTTTCAGACATGGCATTCACACGACATGCTGCATAACAAACAACCTTTCATTATCCTCATTATTTCTGCTTGAGGATGCATAGTTGTTTTGCTGCACTTTCCCATTTTGCATGTCAGCTTGCTTCTTATAACATTCTGCCTGCACATGTCTAGGCTTACCACAATAATAGCATTCACGTGTATCATCATATTGCCTTTGCCAATTTCCACGGCCTCTTTGACTCCCCCTGCCTTTGAATTTGCCTCTTCCACCTGCGTGTTGTTGTTGTTGTTGTTGATTCTGGGACTGTTATTGTTGCTGCTGCTGCTGCTGGCCATAATTCTGATTACCTGTTCGGCCACCTCCTTGACCACATCCACGGCCTCCTCTACCTCGTCCTCTTCCTGAACTCGTGTAGAAGGCCTGTTGCTCTGAATTGTTTTTGATTTGTGAAGACTGTTGGTCTTCACCCAAGCTCTTCTCTTCGATAATCAGCATAGACACCAAATCTGTAAAGTTGGGAATGTTTTCCCGAGTCTGAATGGACGTCTTGAACGCCTTGTATTGTGGCCCGAGACCACGTAGACAGACTTCCACCTTATTATCATCATCTACTGACACACCAATAGATGCAAGGGATTCCACTATACCCTTTATCTTCAGCGCATAGTCATTCACAGACATGCTCTTTTTCTCCACAGTATGAAGTTCATTCTTCAACTGTATCTTACATGCCTTGGTATTTGTTTCATAGAGCTTTACCAAGGTGTCCCACGCCTCTTTGGGGGACTTGGCATCCTGAATGTGCCCAATCATGGTGTCCTGTATACTAATGGAGAGCTAATACATAACCTTCCTGGCTCCTTGGTTCCAGTCTTTAAACTCTTTCACATCTGCAGCAGTCGGATTTATATCTGGTATCTCCGGTGCCTCTTCATGCTCACCGTCTATGTAGTCCCAATAGCCTTTTCCCATCAGGAAATTCGTCAACCTGAACCTCCAAGCATGGAAGTTATTCTTATCCAGCTTCTCAGCCACAATCTGTGTTATGCCATCATTAGACATCGTGCCAAACACACAATTTTACCAGAAATTGCACTCTGGTTTTTTCTACACAAATACTGTATTTCCTGCAGCGGTACTGTAGTACTCTCAAATGTCACAACCAGTGACTTCAATGTGCATACATACACCCAATGGCAACTGTAGACCTCTTTGCAGCACCCACAGTGTCTGCACAATCAATCTGTGTTCCTACAGTTCTTAAAACAGAGTTATGCAGAGAATCGATGACTTACCCGCAGTGCTCGAAATCGCCTGCTGCTTTCTGAAAAACGGAGGTCCAGATGCGCCCGAAACATGTTTTCGGCCCAAAAATCTCAGTCCGATAGGACTATATAGTTGCCCTATAGCTTTACTCCCGCGAAGAAAGCTCCTCAATCAGAGACCGTTTGCCGGTGCCTCCCGTAGAGCTTCCGATAAGGGTGTAGTCACCAACACAATAGGGAAGAGTAGTTGAAGCTCTTACCCTTGTATCGCTTCCTGTGGTTCTCTTGCTTGCAGCTCAGCCCTTAGCACGAACCAGGCTCTGATACCATGAAAAGATGCAGGGGGGAAGAGAGCTTGAGCTCTTGCAAGCACACACACACACTCACAAAACCCTAATAGAGAACACACAATATGAAAGGTACTCAACCAAATACATACACGGGTTCTCTATAGTGTGAACCCGACTAAATGAGCTGGTGCTATAACTATGCCAATCTCTAGAATGGCTGTCATACAGCCTGTCATCCCACTGGCCGCATACACCGCCTCACTAGATGAGCTCGATATCTCAACATGGAGAAGCTCAAGGGAGCACACAATGAGATGATAGATAGATAATAAATGTGTGTTGTATAAAGAAGATAAGTATACCCCAAGATGGGTGCATACTAGCATGGGAAAAAAAACTCCTAAAGAGGGAAAAAGTGCCCCTGACTAGTCCTAGTGTGTTCACACACATCACTACCAAATATGGCTACAATCACTTGTTAGAAACTTCTCCCTCACAAAATATTAATACACCTTAATGTGCTTCATTCCTAGGATCATAGACTGGGTTATTGGGTGGCCAGCTATATGCTACTAATGTTTTCACAATAAATGCTAATGGCCCTATCCACCCACACTCACCCATATCACAAAGCACCTTTGAAAACCAACCTACCTCACAAGTTGCCATAGTATTGCCCCTGTACTCTGCTTTGTACTCGACAAGGTGATTGTCGACTATTTCTTGCTGCTCCAACTCTCATAGGAAACACTCCCAAAAGAAAACATAAAGTTGCCTGCAGATGTCATGTCTGAGACACTACCAGCCCAATCAATATCTGTATACCAGTTGTATCTCTGTGCTAGCCTCATAGAAAAGTCCATAATCTGTGTATCTGAGAATCTGTCTAGGCACATCCAAGTGTGGATTCTATGGGGCTTACATAAACTGACTCATAAGTCCAAAACACTATTGCAGGGATTGGTTAGGTAATGAAAAATGTTACCTATTTCAAAGATTTCCTAGAAAAAGTCTTAAAAACGTGTTATTTTTTGAAATCACATAAAGATCAATATTGACATTTTTTAGAGACTAGTTTTCTTGGGTTTTTTTAAAAGAGAGAGAAGCATTTTTTTAAATTCACCTCAAAATCTTATATATTCAAAGAAGATAACTCTATGAAAATAAACTTCTTTTATGGCTATTGTTTATTAACTATGATGTGGGTAAATTAAAATTAACCATAACTTTGAAAAATCACTATACATATATATCTCTCCATATTGGTGTATCTAAGGATATCTACATTTCAATATTATATTTCTATTCTTTCTAGTGCATACACTGAATCACTTTTCTAATCTTTTTACCACTTTCATACACTCCTATTAGTATTTTTATTAACTTAATTATGTTTAGTAAGAAATGACTGCATTAATTTTATTTTTTATTATGATAAAATATTATTTATAGAATTTATTAGTTAAGGGAATGAGTTATTATTATCTACTTTTAGAACTTGCTATTTTTTTAAAGCTCAAAAAGGTGTTCTCGAATAGATACATTGATGAATGATTTATTATAATGCTTTTATCCCTATAAGAAAATCACCATTGATGATTTCTATATTTGCACATAGTGGTCCTATAATTTTGGACATTAATGATTTCTATATACCCACCCACACAAGGCGATTTCTATAATCAATTATTTGCCCATAGTGGTCCTATAATTTTGGGCATTAATGATTTCTATATACCCACCCACACAAGGTGATTTCTATAATCAATTATTCAAATCAAACATATCCATAGACAATGGTGATTTTTCAAGTATAGCCATAGATAATAATTGATCATCTATTTAAGACTTTACTCGTGTGCTAACATATCTGGTATATTTACACCAGAACATACTTAAGGACACCACCCCTTTTGCACCTCATCTTATGTACATTAGTGTTAATTACCATGCACACATGAAATTGGGTGGTGAAAACATTCCCCTTGAATCTCTAACTAGATGTTCCAATGGACCGACCAAAATAGGTCATACCATGGTGCTAGATCTAGACTCCCCCAAGATACAGCACACTTCGAGCACCAACTCTACAAGAAGTATTATCACCTAGAGATAAGGTGTCCTTGGGTTTCTACCTAGGCCTCTACACAAGCCACTTCTTAACAATCTGATTACACAACTAAACTCCTTCTAGTATCTAAATTGGGAACCTATAACTGTCTAGTGATCACCTTGGTATTTCCTCATAATGGGGGCCTTATAAATTAGAGTACTTCCAAACTTGGAGAGGAGATCATCGAATATGAACACCAGGTTGCTATTTAACATCAAGTCAAAGCTTCAAGTTAATGTTTAACATCATCAAATTGAAGCCTGGACTTGATGTCCAACATCAAGTTGAAGCTTTTATTCAATGTTAAACATCAACTTGAAGCATAGACTTGATGTTGAGATTTGATGTTAAACATCAACTTGAAGCATAGATTTGATGTTGAACATCAAATCTCAACATCAAGTCCAAGCTTCAAGTTGATGTTCAACACATCAACTTGAAGATTCAACTCGAATGGAACAAGATTTCTATATCTAAATAGACTTGTGATGGATAATAATTTAGAACCATAGATGTCGCGGGACCTCATGTACTTCTTGAAGAAATAATTAAAAGCTCACATATACATCAAAGATTAAAGCATATACTTGAATTAAATTGATATGATAGAGCATACCATAGCATAAAACAAGAGAAATAGAGTAACATCACCATCCACACACTATTGGGTGTAATCTCCCCCCTCATGCACATAGCTTCACTTCCACGACATGAGTATTTTGAGAATTGTATTCAATAAATAGCTCAAGGAGCTATTAATAGTTGTGCGTTCAAAATTGGTCTTGCTTTTCTACTTTTACAACAATAGCTCAAGCACTAGAGCTTGTTCACACACTATGTGTAAATAATTAAAGCTCTTCTAACATATGTGCTAATAATATAGCAACGCCACACACAAGCATACTTAAATAATTTGTACAATCATTTGGCATGTGGCCAACAAAATAACACAAAATAATAATATTCCGAGATACGACATGTGCACTGCTCATCACCTATCTCACAAATGTAAACACATTAGTTGTTTCAATTGATTACCCTTCTCTACAATTAATCCAAATATAAAACGTTTATAGGCATAAACACAACATACACTTACCACTTGTTTCACTACAATGAGAGTATCATTACACACATCATCTACCATGATGTGTATTGCCACTTGTTACACTTCAACTAGCATGGCACATCAATTGCATAAACCACTTGTTACGCTTTGATCGTGTTTAGTTGTCAAGTATAGTCCACTTGTTTCACTTTGACCACAATACAGTTGTCAAGCATAGCACTACTTGTTACACCTCAACAACATACACTTGTCAAGCTATACTACCAGTAACACTAGGTAACCAGTATTTAATGTGGGGTCACCCATGATACCAATTCACTAGGATGGGACACTAATGTTCTAGCATCCCCGTTCAGCTAAAGGGTGGACATTTTGTAACAATCAAAATACTATTGATTTCTATATTATATAGTTGTATTTTTTAAATACCAAAATTTTTAAAAATCTTGGTGTTTTTAAGGAAGTATAATATTTTTCGTATGTTAACATTAGGGAAAATTTGGACTAAAAAAGGGGCCTTGTAACAGATCCCTTGGGATGGTGATGTGGACAAAGCAAGCCAATAAACCCACATATAATATTGGAGGGTAGGTGCGTCATTTTTGAGTTCTTTATTCCATTAACTAACATGTGGGGTGTTTTTTAATTCAAAACAATGCCTCTTACGTATAGTTTTTTATTCTTACTATGGTGCCTTATTTTATTGAAAAAAGTCACCACTCTCTTTCTTCATTACACTTTTGAATGGAACCAAGCCAACTTTGCTTACCAAACTTGAACCAAACTTCGTCCCTGCAACCCATCATCTTGCATTGTCTCCCTCATTGTCTTCTCGACTCCACAACCACAACCACAACCACTCCAAATCCGAATTGTTTTGAGCGAAAAGTTTTTGATTTTCTCTTCTTCTCTTTCATATTCCTTCCATTTTGGAAGCTCATAGCCTCCCGCATCTTTCTTATGCCACAATCTTCCTCTCCATCTCATGAGTGCCTGCTTACCTCCAAGTTCGGGTGGCACATTCAATGGAACATTGATTCATCATACATCAAGGTTTGAGGAGAGACTGAGGCGGCAAGTTTTGAAAAAGGATGGAAAAGAATTTGTTCTTCATGTGCCATACCTGCTTGTGCATGAATAACAATCCCATTTCTTACCTTTTTCAAGTGAGGGTTGTGCTTACAAGTATTGTGTACATTTTGGTGCATCCAAGATACCAACAAGTTTGTTTGATGGACAAGGAGGTATTATTGCCTGGGAAGTTACATCCATTGGACATCCCCCAGAAGTGGGAATGTATCAGTATGGACTTTATTACTGGATTACCTTTAGTGCAATCAGGTTACAACTCCATTTTTGTGGTAGTTGACACCTGATCCTAGTAAAAGAAACCTACACTGTAGTGGATGTGGCCAGAGTGTTCCTCAAAGAAATCTTCAGATTGCATGGCCTACCCAGGAGAATAGTAAGTGATCGAGATCCCAAGTTTACTTCAAGGTTCTGGACTGCATTTTTCGAAGCAGTGGGAACTTTCTTGGATCTCAGCACAGCTTATCACCCTAAGACCGATGGTCAAATTGAAAGAGTAAACCAAGTAATCGAAGATATACTTGGGTCATGCTATGGTGGCAGGGAACCCAAGAAGTGGCTAAGCTATCTACACCTAGTCGAGTTCGCCTACAATGCTTCTTATCACCGAAGTATCGGGATGAGCCCTTTTAAAGCTCTGTATGGACAAGATTGCTTAACTCCATCAACTTGGTCCGACCCATTGATTAGGGTCGAGATGTCCAGACAGATGCTTGACGACAGATGCTTGACGACATGGAGCAGCAGATGCAGTCAATTCGTAAAGATATTAAAGCTGCCCAAGATCGACAGAAGCAGTATGCAAATAAGAAAAAGATAGACATAAAGTTTGAAGAAGCAGATATGGTCTTCATTAGAGTACGGCCCAAAAGAAGTTCTCTATCTCTTGGGAAGTACAAGAAGTTATCCCCCAGATATTGTGGGCCATATCTAATTACAAAGAAGGTGGGTGACTTAGCCTACGAGCTTCTTATGCCTCCTCATCTCAAAGTTCATAATGTATTTCATGTAAGCCTTCTAAAGAAATATGTTCCAAGCCCAAATCATGTAAGCCTTCTAAAGAAATATGTTCCAAGCCCAAATCATGTACTTGATGAAATCCTAACCTCTTCAACCCAAGGGCAGATGGAACTCCAACCTGAAGAAATTCTTGATGTTTGAGAAAACATTCTCAGGAATAGTATTCTCAGAGAATTATTGGTAAAATGAAAGTTCTATCCTTTTGAAGATGCAACCTGGGAGAATGAAGCCGATCTGTTGTGGGATTACCCCTAGTTTGCGAGATGAGGGCATCTCGCGTTTTTCAAGTGGGAGAGAATGTAAGATTCTTCCCCAACCTCTCAAGATGTCCAACATCTTCCCCTGTAACCAAATCCCTCTTCAGAAATATAAAATATCTTGTTTCTACCAGTTTTGGCCTAGAGAGAGAAAATCTTTTAGAAAGTGATAATTCAGTTTTTAAATATTTTTGGATAGAAAAATACCTCATCTTATTAAAATAAGTTCCCCTGAAACAGAAGTTCAAAAAGATTTTCAGAAGGTGCATTAGAAATTAAGTAAGAGGCATTATCCTGGTGGGGGTCAAGATTTTTTTGAAATTTTAAATTAAGGTTCCTATGGACCAATAAGATTCATCCAAATGTAGGAAGGAGATAAATAGAAGAATAAAAAGAAAATCCCCCAAAAATGAGTAAATACTCACATAAGATGAAGAGTTGACTAAGGACAAGGTTAATAGTTAAAAAAGAGAGATATTTAGATGAAATGATGCATTTTTGACACCTCAGTATGGGGAAATTCCCCTCATGAAGGAGGTGCCTATTTCACATGTGTGGGAGAGTTTTAAACTCCCAAATAGTGAGATATTTTTATCTCACCTCTCTCCTGTTTCAACTAGATCCAAAAAGTGGACTAAACTGTTCCAAAAATGGTCAAAAATTGACCAAACTGATCAGGAAAATTCTAGAATCATTTGGCTTGGTCAGAAGCTCACTTTTTCCTATAAATAGAAGCCTTCCCCTTTGTTGAAGCTTAATAGTGTTTTTGCACTATTACCCTACTTCTCCCAAGAGCCAGAAAATTGAGAATTTACTCATAATTCATTAGGTTTTTGACCTTCCCTCTTCTAAAGATTGGTGGCCACTCTTGTTTCAAACAAGACTAGAACCCTCAAACCATCAAGCCAAAGGAAAGCTCTCAAATTCCTTCGTAAGTTGGAGATTCTTCTCTTTTCTATTCGTTTTATGGTTTTTTTTATGATTTTTGTCTTCTCTAAATTGAATATGATGTTATGCCTCATTGAAAAAAGGCATTTCCCTCTCTTCTTTAGTAAATCCAACCATTCTTATCCTAGATGAATGATTAATGGATAAAATCAAGTTTTTCATAATGTTTCTCTTTGATAAAGTAGAAAATGTTTACATTAGAATGATTTAAATACTCTTGGTGAACTTCTTATTAATTTTAGAGAGTTAAAAATTGAAAAATGGTCAGCCATACAAAGGAGGTTATGGCAAAATGTTTCTAAAATTGTGAAAAATAAGTTTTACTTTTTTTATTCAAAAAGAGTAATTCCCATCATATATGTATTCATAAAGTGTTATTTTTCATCCTAGGTATAGAAAAATGCATACTAAAAATATTTCATTAAAAAAATGTCACTCTCTTTAGAATTAAATTCTATGTATAGAAGGAAGCATATTGAAATTTTTATTTTGATTATAAAAGTGTGATTTTCATCATAAATGATTTTTATGCATAAATGGATGCATAAAAGAAATTCTTTTATATTAAAAGAGTGATTTTTATCATAAATGATTTGTATGCATAAACATATGCATAAAAGATATTTTTTATATTAAAAGTGTGATTTTCATCATAAATAATTTTTATGCATAAATGGATGCATAAAAGAGATTCTTTTATATTAAAAGAGTGATTTTTATCATAAATGATTTGTGTGCATAAACATATGCATAATATTAAAAGAGTGATTTTTATCATAAATGATTTGTATGCATAATTATATGCATAAAAGATATTTTTTATATTAAAAGTGTGATTTTCATCATAAATGATTTTTATGCATAAATGGATGCATAAAAGAAATTCTTTTATATTAAAAGAGTGATTTTATTATAAATAATTTGTATGCATAAACATATGCATAAAAGATATTTTTATATTAAAAGTGTGATTTTCATCATAAAAATGATTTTTATGCATAAATGGATGCATAAAAGAAATTCTTTCATATTAAAAGAGTGATTTTTATCATAAATGATTGTTATGATGATAAAAGTGTGACTTTCATCAGAATTAGATTTTATGCATAAATAGATTCATATAGAATGATTATATTTAAATAAGGGTTCTCTTAATCCTCCGTTTAATTTTCGTAAAAATTAGAAAAATGAATAAGTAGATAATATGTGAGAAGAAATGCTACCGTTTCATATTCACTAAGATGGTAATGAGAAAATTCAATTAAACTATCGCAGTCGGAGATGAAGATAAATGATTATTTTATTCCTCACATAAGAAATTCATGTTTTAGAAATCTGTAAGCAAATATTCGTCGAACGAAATTTAGAAAAAGAGAAATTGAAATAGTACCTTTCAAGAAAGATAGTTTAGGAAGAACCTTTTCAGACCCAAACTCTGATTCAGACTATTGACCAAGACCTAATTCCTTCGTCAATTTCAATCAATGACGATGTGCCCAGTTTAGGAAAAATGTACTCAAATCTCCCACCGAATCTAAAACTAAGTTAAGACTTTTGAGTTTGATCTGAGGATCAAGTTAACAGAATTCGAGGAATTCTATTTGGAATTCAGACCTAGATCTAGAAGTATTGAGATACGGATTTAAGATTATTCATGGTTTTCAAACAAAATCAAAACTGAAAACTTGCATAGAAACCCTATTTTCTTAAAGGACTGTCTTACATGGAGGGAGCATTTGGCATATATGTTTATCTAAGGGAAGTTCGGTTGCAGCAGCTGGCGAGGAGTGTTCGAGGGATAGCTCACGCGGTAAAAACCTGCCCAGGTCTTGACCAGCCTGGTGGGTATGGTGAAAAATGGTGTGCTTCTAGGACACTTAAGGAGGATCCTGGAGGGTTCTGACTAGGCGATGCACGGGCTCGCGGTGCTTAGGACACCCATACGTATGTCGAGGAAGATTTATATATATGTATGTTGATGAAATGATTATTGTAATTTGTTACTGGATCTCGTTGCTGACCAGCTGGTTCCAACGTAGAGTCCAGAGTGGTACTGTTTTTGTGAAACAAGGGATTGAATGAAAATTTTGAATTATGAAATCTGTGATCATATCTGTTTTGTCAATGGATTATTTTTAGATTAAAGTTTTAAAGAGGAGTGTGTGCGTATTTGTTTTCTAAAGCTAAAGTTAAGAAAGGCATTTCAATTATGGGTGGGTGAGTACTTGTTTGGTTCTACCGATTCCAGTGGTGGCAGGGCGGTGGCTAACCCATGGGCCGGATGGGGTTAGGTTGGAATCAGTGGAGTTTTAATAATCAAATTAAAAAATCTTAGGATTACACTAGGATTTGAGTAGCTAGTAAATTCCCTGATAAATTTCTCAATTGAGTGGATCAATGGCTGTGCCTGATCTTGATTAGGAAAAAAGCGTTGAAATTACTTAGATGATCAAATTATATCAGTGATAGTTTCCTTCTATCTAGTTTATTCAGGTGAAGGATAGTTTAGAACTGATCTCGTTAGAAAAATTCATTAAGAAAATTCAAAAAGGTGGAATCGTCCCCGCTTTTTGGGCATGGGAAATTTTCTTGGTTTCGGTTTTTGGAGTGACCACCAGCCTAGTCTCATGTCCGGACATTCGTGGGTGAGGCCCCGAGTGAGAAACCCTGCCCCGCGCATGAGGGGGCTGCTTCCGCTCTACCAGCTACCGGGAGTCCGGTGCGCAGAGGGGACAGAGGGATCTCACAATTAAAGAAGAATGAAATTTTGGCAGTTCGAGAAATCAATAATTTCACTTTGGAGAGTGAGAATGCACACCTTAGAAAACAATTTGAAAAGTTCAACAAAAAATTACAATATTTGAAAGACACGCCATTGGGTGCTCGATTACACAAGAGACAGTTCAAACCATTGGAAGAACTCAATGTTGGAGGTGGCCAATGGAAGCATCGTGTAAAAGCTTGCAGGTATTATGGGATCTATAATTTCTTTGAGCACTCACTTTTCATTTTCATCTTTAGTTCCTTTTTTGGAGATGGGGGATTGGGTGTGGGGGTGGTATAGTTAGATGAATGATGGACTGAAATAGCTATCGTTGTTGCTTCAAGATGGTCACAGATGTTGTGGGTCCAAAAGAGCAAGGTTCTGATATATTTGGCAAAGTTCTGACAAAAGACATCATGGAGTCAGCAATACATCATCCTAAGTTTGCAAGACTTCAACCAGACATAGCAAAGCAATCCTTGCAGAAGGTGAGTGAAGCATTCACTCCTGCAGATGCACAAGGTATATGTGACATGGCTGGCATAAGCACAAAGTCTTACAAGATGTTGTTTAATAAAGTTAAAGAAGGTTTTAATTCTAAGCTTGGGAAAAAAACAGTAATTCCCATTCCAAAACCATTTCACGAAACCATTTCATGTGAACAAAGCTCGAAATATTCTCAACTTGGGAATGGTCGAACTTGTTGGAGAGCCTTGTCACGTGTCTAGTACATTGACAGTGACTAAAAAGAGCGGGGAACAGAAAATCATAGAGCTTACAGAGTTCAACAATTTCATTATGGATGTTCGGAAATTACAAATGGCTATGGTGAAATTTTATGACATCAGTGTTCATGAGTGCAATGGAAGGCTGAAATTTGTTTTAAAACTTGATGAGAGTGAGGTGATCAAAGGACAGAAGCTGGAAAGGGTTGGCTTGACTTTAATGAATAGAGCTTTGGATGCAAGTATCAGTAATGCTCATGAGAGGCACTTTAGTGTACAATCCGAAAATGAGATTTGGTGGCTGGCTGCATTTGAGGTGAGGTGCTATCCGAAAATGAGATTTGGTGGCTGGCTGCATTTGAGGTGAGGTGCTATCCATTTTTTAAAAAAGTATATTATGTTGCTATCCATTACATGTTGTAGACAATTTAACTGGCCTCTTGTTAACAGGTTCCAACAGAGACCCATGAAATTCTAAAGTGGTACTTTAACCAGACTGAGCTTCCTTCCACTATCCAGTAGCAGTTGAATGGCGAAAAGCTTTATGTAGAAGGATATGGTGAATATGAGGTTGAATGGCACCTGGCAGATCTTAAAACCTTGAAATGTGTGTTTGGTATTTCCCAAGGAGCAATGACCAAGTGTCCTTGCCTGTATTGCATGGCCGAACGAGGTGTCTCCAAAGGAGGACAAGAGAGAATGGAAATGCCTAAATGCAAACAGTAATAGGCGTCAAGCCCCAAATCGTGATGCTCTAGGAGTGGATCCTAATTGGGATCCAATTCTTGCTATCCCTTTGATCAGAGTTCATATTTGTGTTTTGCATGCACTGGTTAGAATAATTGAGAAACTAGTCTACATGTACATCGAATTTGCATGGATTATGAAACCAACATTAGAGAGTGAAAGAACTATTAAAAAAATAGAGCAAGTGCTTTCAGATGCAGGTTTACATTGTGGTCAAGTGAAGATTGAGAAGGACTTGAAAAGATTAGGGAATGTTTTGGAGGTGCAAAAGCCAAAAAGTTCTTATCTAATCATACCCAGAGAGGTCACCTGGCTACAGATTTTGAGGTGTGGAGAAAGCTTCATGCAGCTGTACCTGATCGAGGCTCTTCAGGACAAGCAAGGGTGGCAAAGGCCAAAGCGTGGTTGGCACTTGATCGCCTAGCACCTTTGTTGCAAAAATCTAAGTTTGAAGATGGGGATGTTGAGAAATTTGAGGTAGTTGACAGAGTTCTACACTAGCTATGAAAAGGCATGGGGTGCGACAAACTTGACACAATACATGGTTATTAGTTGAATACCTACAGCTTTGAGTTTTTATTGTTGCTCAAAATATATTGTATGATACTAAATGTCTTGTTGTTGTTGAGCATTTGTAGCACATTTTGCATGCACATGGACCCTTTTTTGCAGAAGAGTGTGGAAGCCTTGGGATTTGGTCTACCCAAGGCATGGAAAGATCTCATTGTTGGCAAGCACGTTGTGCCTATCAAAGGGCCACTCAACATGGAGGAGGAGTGAAGAAAAGTAATCCCATGAAGCAACTATGTCAGTGGTGGTATAGGCGGATTCAAGTGAGGGCTCGTGTGAAGATCAAACAGTCTAAATCAGCTGTGTCATGTGCAATAAGAGAGATGCAGGCTGAACAGAGACGATCAATATATGTCTCCTCACAGGGGAGGCAGAATCATGCTGAATGGCTAAGACAACGACAAAGACAGGGCGGAGTGTGGAAGAAAATTGATCATTAAAATACATATTATAAAACAATGATGTAACTTTAAAAGAACAAGAGCTTTCATCTATGTCCCATACAAATGTTTTCAATATATATACATTTCATAGTTTTTAATGGCAAGAAGAGTATCGAGAAATTTGAAGAAACTTCTTAACAACTAGAACAATCTAAATCTATTGTTGTGGAGCAGAGACATCCCCCAGCCGAGCCCTTTTTGATGAAGTTTCTACAACATCTTCTTCTTCCTCTATCAATGGCACAACAGGGACCATTGGCCTTGCTGTTCTAAGAAGATGCTTCTTCCCGCAATCACTCAACAGATTAGGATCTGTGATTCCACATGCCAAGCCATAAGCAGCATATGTTAAATAATATTTATATCTCAATGAATATACTCCTGGTCCCTCCCCAAAAAATCAAACAGCTGCTTGCCGCTCCAGAAGTATTGCCTTGTTTGCATTTAGCCTTAAGTGATAGCCACCTAAATACCTGGATAGAGTCTTTATCGCCATCAGAGGAAAACTTGCATTGTCCTTGGAGAAGCTAGAGTGAAATATTACAATTTGAGGGAATTTTAGGCGATGTATATATGTTCCTAGTGTCGAATCGTGGCCCAATCCCGCCATACGCTTGCCTGAAGCACGTTTGAGGAATGTGTCTTCATATATTTCCAACTGAAAAAATAAAGGAGCATTAGCCCAGAAACAATATCACCAAACAATCCAAGACAAAGTTGATAAAGCCAAATCCGCAACAAAAGTACGAAAACACAACAAAAGAAAATAACCTCTTGGTTCTCATCTGCTTCAAGCAAGGCGTCTTGCCATAAATTAGTGCTCGAACTAGGAACGGTTTCCGCTATCTTACTTGGCACATCCCTAAACTCTCCCATGTTGGTAATATTCAGTCTTTCCCTTGCTTCTTGTAGCTCTTCCTCTGTGGCATCTTTTCCTTCATATTTAAGGGCATCAGCATAGATCATCTTTAGTGTTGCTGCAAGCAGATAGGAACTCGGTGTCTTTCACATGGCTATCCACTAGTAAGTACTTATCTATCCCATCATCATCTACAAAATTGTCATCAACCTCCAGATTTTGGGCTATGAAGGCTATGCAATGGTCCTCCCTTAAGTTAAATACATGTTGTATGTCTGTCAGCAATATATACTCTGAATCTCCTACTTGGTAGGAGGGGAGCAATGGCGTTGGAATGGGGGAAAACTCATCTGATTCAACCACAGGCTGGCCTACATCAGTGTTTTGTTCTCTCACTGCCTCAATATCAACGCCGCACTGAGCTTCCTCTCTTCTTCAACATTGAACTCCTCAATCACATGAGGAGTGTCCTCCTCTTCAGCAACATCCTCAACGGTGGGACTAGCCTTTCGAGAAACCGTGTCTTCACTTTCATTTGTCGCATGATGCGGCTCTGTACATTCTTCATCTGTTAATTGCACGTTCATGTGCAAGAAGCATAAGAAGGCATAAGAGTATTCCATCAAGCGGGATTTTCTTTTGTGAAAAGGGCATGGCAAAGCTCTCTTCTTATCACATGGTACCTTGTGCCAATCCCTGTTTAACCTCTGCTTCTTCTCCGGCGACACCTTGAGATTAAAATGAATGTAGTTTTTCCTATCAATCCACATCACTGTATCTTCATTTGTGAGCTCATCAAACTCTTTCTTTGCCTCTTCAAAGTATTCGGGAAGGCTAGAAAGTGTATCCTCCAAAGAAAAATCGTAATTGAACATCAATGAAATCGAAGGGTGCAAATCATGACGTCCACATTTGTAGAGGAAGTCATACAACACAGTTGTACGTGTTTCTTTAATCTCTTCGTCCACATCAAACTCGACTTGAACTTGCGTCATGGCTAAATTCAAGGGTGTAGATAAGACATGGAAATTATTAGTTCAAGCAATGAATCAAGAGACAGTCGGTCTTAAACACCAAATCTCTGTGTGGTGAATGGATTCAACATAACGTGAGAGGAGATGCGAGAGGAAGCCAGGTATTCCTACTCGTGTTGTAGTGAATCTATTTTCCCTAATGCAAATAAAATTGCAGCTTCGTCAAGGACCTCTTCGCGTTATGGTGAATCGATTCACCATAATGCGGGGAGGCATATTGTGCTTCCTATGGGACCTTCGCTCGCGTTATGGTGAATTGATTCACCGCTACATGAGGACTTTTGCATCCTTTGGCACCGCCTCTCACGTTATGGTGAATTACAAATAAAGATACTTCTCATGTACCCATACTGAGAGAGGAGGTGCCAAACGAATTAAAATAGTCCTTCTCGCATTGTGGTGAGTCAATTCACCATAATGCGAGGTTTCACCATAATGTTTCTATCATGAAAAAACAAAGCAAGGAGTTCTGCAAGAATGAAACCAAGAGAACAAAATAACAAAAGGAGAAGGAAGCACAAAAGAGATAAAAATACCAGGAAAACGAATCGACGTTGGTCGCAGGAGATGGAGATGAAGGAGGTTGTCGGATGATTGATGAAGGAGGGTTGGAGGAGATAGTCGTTGATGGAGATGAAGGCCATTGGTGGGGAGATAAATGAGAATGAGACTGGATGGGTATCCAAGAGAGGCAATTAAAAACCGTTTTTAATGCTATGCAACACGTCAGCGCCGTGTTTTCACCCGCCATTCCACAAATGCCATGTGTGGCAACCCGCCATGTACCCATAGTAGCAATGAAACGCGTTTCGTTGTTCCTTAGGCATATGAAACGTTTCGAAACGTTTCGTTGTTTTTGAAACGAGTTTTTTTTTTTACATTTTTTTCCCCAAAACTGCAATATCCACGTTAAAAAAACGTTTGGCTGCCGTTTTTGTGCTTTTCTGTGCGAGCACCGAGCAGCCTGCAGGTTCTTCGAAGTTCGAAGTCACGCGGCGCACAGGTTCTTCGACTCACGCACTCTCTCTCTACACCTCTCTCTCTACACTGACTTGCCTCTCTCTCTCTCTCTACACCTCTCTCTCTCTCTCTCTCTACACACACACACACACAGCCGTGCTGCATTGCTGTCGTGTCTCTCTCTCTCTCTCTCTCTCTCTCTCTCTGTACACACACACGTCACACGTCCTCTTTACACCTCTCTCTGTGTGTGTGTGTGTGTGTGTACACACACACGTCACACGTCCTCTTTACACACCTCTCTCTCTCTTTACACCTCTCTCTCTCTCTCTCTCTCTCTCTCTCTCTCTCTCTCTCTCTCTCTCTCTCTCTCTGAACTACAGAATTATGATTAAATTTATAAGGCTGAAAATTAACCTGAACTTTGAACTTTGAAGGCTGAAATTTTCTTGAACTTTTTACAGAATCGAAATGGGTCGCAATCGTGATGCTGTATGGGCCCATGTCACCTCACTTGGAAGATACGGTGGGTCTGGGGCCAAAAAGTGGAAGTGCAATTTCTGCTTATTAGTGACCGGCGGGAGTGTAACCCGCATCAAAGCCCATTTGTCTCGCTTGAAGGGTGAGGGCATTTGTGCTTGTCCCAGGGTACCAAAGGCTGTGTATGATAGTCTACAAGAATGGAAGAAAATCCAAGAAGGGGTTGTAGACTCTAACACAGGTACAGGTGTCGAGGAAGAAGAGAGCTCCGAGGTAGTGGCAAAGAGGGGAAAAACTCATGTGGCTAAAAGCCAAGATTCCTTTGCAGGTGGTGTGTATGCAGGTACGAGCTCTATGTCGGTAGCGGCTCGTTCTAAATTGCCGATTGTGGGGTCTCTCCAGAGAGGCAATATCAAAGCAGGTTTTCAAAAGCAGGCTGTGAAAGAGGCAACTCGAGAGCTCACTAAGCTCTTCATACAATGTGCCTTGTCTTTCAACATACTACGCACAAATCGTTGGAAATGTGCCATGCGTGCCGTCAGTACGAGTGGGAGGGACCCAACTATGAGACTATGCGCACTAAAGAGCTACGCAGAGAGCGTGCACAGGTGCATCACGAAATTCAGCCATTAAGGAAGACTTGGGAAAAGTATGGTTGCTCATTGCTTTGTGACGGGTGGTCAGATGTATGCAAGAGAAGTGTGTACAACATCTTGGTGTCCTCTTGCAAGGGCACAATGTTTTTGCGTGCCATTGATGCATCCCAGCCAGGCACAGTGGTTACCGGAGAGTTCATTTGGCGCCACTTGCATGAGGCTGTTTTGGAAGTTGGGCCGGAAAATATTGTGCAGGTTGTGACTGACAATGGTTCAAATTGTGTCAGTATGGGCCACATGCTTGAGGATGAGTTTCCACGCATTGTTTGGACACCATGTGCCAGTCATAGTTTGGATCTTATGATGGAGGATATGGGCAAGCTAGGTTGGTTGCAGGAAGTATTAAATACAGCTCGCTTCATTGTCAAATTTGTCACAAAGCGGCCCAAGATCCTTTCTATCTACAGGGCACAGGGTGAGTTGGAGCTGTGTAAACCTGCCACCACTAGGTTTGCATATATGTTCATAGTGCTTGATAGAGTAGTAAGAGTACGAAAGGGACTCTTACGACTAGTGGTGTCCAAGGAATGGTATGACTGGGAAGCTGAAAATAAGTGTTCAAAGTCAGATAAGTTTGTTAGCACTATCATGGGTGCTGAGTGGTGGGCAACAGCAAAGGGATTGGTGAGGATTTTACAACCTTTCTACAGCGTATTACGAATCACCGACATGGAGGGTTGCACCATGGGCCTCTTATATGGGTACATGGACAAGCTCGGGGAGTGCCTTATAAAGGCAACTGGTATTTCTGACATCCAGTAAGTATTATATTTTACTTCTCGTAAGTTGTAAATCGTGAATTATTAAGTTGTAAATCGTAAATTATTAAGTTGTGCTAATTTATTTGAGCCTATGAGATCAAGGTAACATGTGTCCCCCCCCCCCCCCCCCCGCGGGTACCCGAGCCGTTTCATACTTCTGGGCTTCACCATGAAACGTTTCGAAACGTGTTTAAAAAACCTTTTTTATGAAACTCTTGGCTACTATGCATGTACCTAACATGTGTACACGCTATAAAGACTAATCAAAGCAAGAGAGGCAATTAAAAACCGTTTTTAATGCTATGCAACATGTCAACGCCGCCTTTTCACCCACCATTCCATGAATGCCACATGGCAGCCCTCCATGTACTTAACACGTGTACACGCTAAAGACTAATCAAAGCCCCGTTAATCACGTCACCTTTTCGTCCTCTTATCGATTTTGCCTTGTCCGTCCTCCTGTTTGCCTCCTTCCAACTTTCGACTACCCCCACACTACTGAACCGATATTCCATCTCCTACACGACAGTCTCCATCCATTCCGACGCATGAAATGTGAGTTTTTGTATATTACTTGATTGTTTTGTGAGCTTTTTTGTATATTCCTTGATTGTTTTGTTTATTCTTTGACTGTTTGCCCTCTGCCATTGAATCTTGCTTTATGGTGATTCGATTCACCTTAAAGCAGACGATGGGCCATTAGAATCTCAATACGGCTCCATGTGTTATGGTGAATCGAATCACCAAAATGCAAGATGGAATGGTAAGAGATTCACGATAATCCTCCTCCCATTGTAGTAAATCGATTCACTATAATGCGAGGAGGATTGTTTTGCTTTGACTGGCCCTTGGTCTCGCGTTATGGTGAATCAATTCACTATAACGCAAGATCAAAGGGCAAAGGATTCACGATAATCCACCTTGCATTGGTGTCAATTAATTCACCATAATGGGAGGAGGAATATTGTGCTTTCAATGGCCCTTCATCTCGCATTATGGTGAATGGATTCAACATAACGCGAGGAAGTGCATATTGCTTTCTTGGCCACCCTCTCTCGCGTTATGGTGAATTGTTAATCGTGTACTACTGAATAGCTAAGTTTTTTGCACTTGCTTGCGTTTTCAGATGGCTCGTGTAAGGCATACAGCTAGACCCAAGGACAATGCAGGTCCCTCATCTAGTGGGAAGAAGATGGGCACTCTGAATGCCTCAAGATCGAGGAAATCAAGCAGTCCTTCCCGATTATCCAAATTGCAGCGTCTAGACAAAGGCGTTTCGCAAAGCATTCGTCAGTGCTGTGAGAAATCACACGATTTATGAAGCACCCAACTGCTGCTATTCCAAGATTACCTTTCCAGAGGCTTGTCAAGAGAATTTGCGAGCGAAATGGAATTTTGTTTAGATGGAAGGCATCGGCCCTGTTTTTCTTGTAAGAGCCCGCAGAGCAGAGGATTGGTTGATTGAATTTTTTTTGGATAGTTACATTCTTGCGGCCCATGCACACAGGGTCACATTGATGAACAAAGATTTTTTCAGCCTAGTAGCCCTTCGTTTTAGATATGATAAGTTACTTAAGGCCAGTTACAATTACTGATGCACACGAAAGGTGCAAATTTTGGATGTCCGTCCCGTTCAAAAAGTGAGAATTGAAGAGGTGACGGAGGGAGTTCCAGAACATGAACATGAGACTCGGGCAAATTTTTGGGCAAGCGCTCAAAGGGAACATCATGTGGCAATGCTTGCATTGCAAACAAAAAGAGAAAATGTTTGCGCACTCCACGCTATGAATCGGGAGGCGCTTCAATTTTTGTTATCGGCGTTCTATGTACCCTATCATATTAGAGGGCAAAGATGTTATTTCTTGATTCATGCTGAGGAGATAAACATTTTGTTTGATCCTAGAACTGAAGTCAACGACAAAGTGCTCAGATGTGTTTTAAGGTATACTCTTTTCTCTGTCCTCCCACAATTTTTCATTCTTGGCTCTTAAAAGTTTATGCCTAACTCTTGATATGTTTTCTTATGAAGTTTTGTTATTTCGCAATTGCTCGAGAATGTACAGCATCAGGTGTTCCAGATTGATTCGCTAGTGTCAACACTTTTGCTAGTAGAGTCAGCTCCCTATCTTGATGTGCTGAACTAGTTTCGGGAGGTCCAGCTCGACGATGCTCGAGTATTTTTTTTGGCATATCATGAAAAGTGAGTTTGTCTCTGTATCTCTCTTGCATGATGTTTATATGAATAACCATACACAAGTTATATAGTGCTTCCTTTTGCACGTGCTCTCGCTTCACAGTGAATCGATTCACCAAAATGCGAGGAGGAATTTGTTTTTCATCTGGCCTGAAACTAATAGAAATCTATTTGGATGTGATGCAGTGCCCATTGGAGTCTTGTTCTAGTCGATGTGTAAGACAATGTTATTTACCTTGCAAATTCGACATCTGGTGTCCATGGCAATGTTTTGCTGTGAGTTAAAATCATTACGATACATATTATTGTTTAAGTTAGAAGTCCGAATTGATCAGGATATTGATTGGTCTTTATTTGTAGTGGTGTGAGGAAACTAATGGCCGCTTATGAGAGCCTGAGCATGGACATCGACACCCTAGAGCGAGCGACCATTCGAAGGGTTAGTGTGCCCAAACAAGATGATGGTTATAGCTGTGGGTGGAGGGTTGCTCTCAATGCATTGTTGCTGCTAACGGAGCATTTTTCAGCTCCCTTCAGAGGATGTAAGCATTTTTCAGCTCCCATACGCATGCGTACTCTTGTTTATCTTCTTGTATCTAATTCTTGCAAGATCACTTGGTGCACGACCTTCATATTGAAGTTCCCCCACCTCACCATGTACGACATTCAAGAATCCCATCAAGCATTGTGCAGGCTCCCACTCCTGGAGATTGGATGGGTACAAATCTGTGCAAGGCAGAAAAATGTATATCAATCACCTTATTTGCAACATTGGAATACAAAACACAAGCACTTACAATGTGGTCTGTGTCTTGGAAGTCCTTCCAATGGTCCCACGTTGATCTCTTTTTGCATGAATACATGCTGGATCAACACTTCTTTGACAGTTTTCCCTCCTAGTGCCATCTTGAAGTCAAGGATCCTTCCTTTCCAATGTTTGGCCAAGTCTTCAGATGCCTTTCCCTTCACTCGGTAGTGGCCACATTTTCCTGGCTGCATAGTGACCCAAGAGTACTTCTTGTATACTTGGGCAATCCATGCTTCGTTCTCGTCTTTTATGTTATACAACACAACAGATGAGATACTGCTCCTTGCTCGTTTCAGTCCACTTTTGGTTGCCACATGAGAGATTAACAGACGTATGAGAAAGAAGAAGTAGCAGAAAGTGGATGACTGAGCTAACCACTTTTGTGGATCAAGGAGGGAAGAAGAAATGAGGGACGATGTGTCCTTTTGGGCACCAAAGATGTTTCGAGTTTCAAAAGTGGAACCAAGTTGAGGGAATAACCAGGAGATTGGGTATCTATCTATTCCAAGCATTCAAAATCATTAGTTCTAGGGCTGGTGGAAAGAATTTTTTAGTGCTCCACGTCTAACACAGGAATGTGGAAAATATTCTTTTATTGTGTTAGGTGCTGACAAAAAAACGGTTTAAAATATTTTAAGACAAGGTGATGGTTTTTTTAATATTTCATGAAGATAAGAGTTTCTCCATATTTTAGGTGGGTTTGTACAGAGGTCCCACCAGTGATTTCATGTCACTCAATCTGTGTGTCTATTATTATATTATTATTGAAACAGCCCTCTTTTGAGTCCAGAATTTTCCTTATGAAAGGCCACTTTTTGTCAGTTTTTAGAAATACTTTACTTGTAAGACAATTTTAAAATCTTATTAAAAAATTTAACGAAATCTTTTGAAAGATCTCCTAAGGTGGTAATATTATCTAATCAACATTCAATAGTGTTCAACATAACTTAAATCTAGTACTACTATTAATGGTCATGTAGATCAAGCTCCCAATATGCGCCTATACATAGTGGGGTCCTCCAAAAGCTCACTTGTATCTATGGAAAGCTTAGTGTTCTGCTCCGATGGCACTAAAATAGGCTTATAGTCTGTCATACCATACTTAGATAACATGTCCATGCCATGTTACCTCTTTAGTAATAGAAAAATTATATCAGGTGATCTCACCACCTCTAACCAAGAAAATATCGTAGCTCACCCAAATCTTTCATCTCAAACATCGACTTCAAAAGCATCTTGACATCTTGTATGTCACCACCATCACTCCCACTACTAGTAATAATCAAGTCATCCACATAAACGACTAATAACATGATCCCTTTATCTATATTTTTCACATAAAGTAAAAAATCTACATTGGATATATTTGAAATCCAATGGTGACACATAAATGAGTACTAACAACATGATCCCTCTATTTGTCTTTTCCACATGAAGTGAAAAATCTGAATTGGATATTTAAAATCCAAGGTAACAAGATACTCCCTGATCTTGTTTGACCATGCTTCGGGAGCGTGCTTCAAGCCATACAAGGCATTGCGTAACTTGCACACAAAATCTCGATGTGCATCTCTCTCACCACTTGGTGGCTGCATCATGTAAAGTTCTTCTTGTAAATCACCATGCAAGAACACATTCATTTGATATGAAGACCAATCCTCGTGTTTGTAGACATAGTAATGATAACTCTCGCGGTTGCCGTTCTTGTAAATGGGCTGAATGACAATGCCATATGCCTATGCATAACCCTTGGAAACCAATCTTTCCTTATACATGTTCACATATCCATTTGATTTATGCATTTCCAATCTTGATTCATGCAAGATTTGTTTCCAAGGGTTTATGCATAACCCTTGGCAACAAATCTTGCCTTATACCTATTCACATATCCATCTGATTTATGTTTGACCTTGTACACCCACTTATATCCAATCGCCTTCTTATGCTTAGGGAAATGCGCTAATTCCCATGTTGCATTTGTATCCAATGTTGCCATCTCCTCATCTATGGCATCTTATCATTTTTAATTTTCGAGTGCATACTCAAAACAAGTGGGCTCTATCTCTTGTATTCATGTAACCATGGAAGCATGATGATGGCTATATATCCATCATAACTCAACTTGTATCCAATGTTGCCATCTCCTTATCCATGACATCTCTATCTCCTGTATTGTTGTAACCATGTAAGCATAGTGACGGGCTATGTATCCATCATAACTCAACTTGTCAAAACAAGGTATCTAACTAGAGTAAACTTGCATACACTTGGATCACTATTGGGTGTCCTTAAAAACGATCCTAGTTTTCCGTGCACCATGAGTAACCACACTGAAGGAATGCCAATCTCCTAATCAAGGATCTCCTTGGAGCCACTAGGGTCACCATCCACATAAGAGTAACCTCTACTGATAGATTAAGCACAAAAGGTTAATCTACCTTTTCCTCTTTATGTAATACATGTGTATTATCACTTATAGTACCACAAGATGATACATCTATATTCCTTGCATCTATCCTCAGGCTACCTAACCATGGACTAACACTACATCCCCACTGCTAGAGGACTCTCCAAGTCCACTAAGCACCTATGATGACTGCTCTATGTGTAGGACATCATCATTAATTCTTACATCTACATCTTCAGTTGTCTTCATTGGTGCATACTAGCTACTCATATCATAAAAAACAACATCTTGAGTTACCTTCACAGGTGCATACTAGCTACTCATCTCATAAAAAAAACAACATCTATGCTTACTCACATCTCACGAGTGGTAGGGTCATAACATCTATAACCTTATTTCTCCAAAACATAACCAATGAAGATGTATGTCCCTGCCTTTGGATCCAACTTGGTTCTCACTTCATCAACAAGAACATGCACATATGCAATATAACCAAAAACTTTCAAGTGAAACACATCTCGTTTTATGCGTGTAAAGTTATGTTCAGGCATCATACTATGAGCACTTGCATTGTGGTTCCTATTCATAATGTAAACACAATAGTTGATACTGCTTCAACCCCAAAATAATCTAGCATATTTTTTTCAGACAACATCAATGCATGACTAACTTCTATAATGTGCTTGTTTTTTCTTTCTACAACACCACTGTGTTGTGGAGTGTACCTATATGTGAATTACCTCTTGATTCCCTGCTTCCTCAAGCACTCTGGAGAGACTTATCTAAATGAATGAAGAGCTAGAAGAGATTGAGACTAGCTTAAATCAGAGCTCTCCTTCTAAGCCAAGGACAAAGCAAGGATTTCTAAAAGTTTCCATGAATAAGTTGGGGCACTAATTTGACAGATATGACATGAGTGCCATGCTCTTAGTCATGTATATAAAGGAAAACATAAACATGGTGAAGCTCGTAGATGGGACCACATTAAAGCCAATGGAAGTTCTTCATGTAAAAATCAAGACCTTTTGGTTGAGTTTCCACCATTCATTTGTGGTAATGGGTTTATAAAGAAGAAGATTTTATAACATGATCCTTAAAAGTCCTTGCATGTGCGATACAAGTTGGATATATAATTGGGACACCAATCATATTTATATCGAGAAGGGTTACCTGAAAGTCAATTTAAAGACATGAAAACTCACCTTAATGGTTGAAGTATTCTTGCATAAGAGAGATAATAGTTGAGATACCTATGGTCAATGTTGTGTGCTAATCAAATAACAAATTGTTGGAGTTCAAAGCCTCGACTATGAACCTCTCCAAGAGCTTGATGACTTTGAGGATTGGATTCATGGATTGGCAACACCATGAACACTCCATAAAAACTTTGGAACCAGATTTACAAGACTTGATGGGATTGAGATCTGGTCTTTGTCTTCATATCCATCCCCAGCTTAGTCTTTAAGAGAGGCTATAAATGCCTTTGCATTGCTATGGGGAAATGCCATCTTTAATGATGGCCTTTCCAGTCCTCTTGATGTATTGATGTGCTTGTAAACTACCTAGTAGAGCTTGAGGATGTTAACAAGAGGGCATGGTGTGGTGCTACATGCTAACAAGAGATAAATGTATGCATTGTGGATGCATGATTTTATGTGTTTGTAGAGGAGATCAATGGATGCTTCATAGAAGTGGAGATGAAATAGAAAGAGAATGAAGGAAACAGAGCTTAGCTCTAGGTAGGTACCCTTTTCTACAAAAATATTAGACTTTATAATCAAGTAGGACTAGTTGAGGAGGTTGAGAACAATGGGGCGGGAAAGACGATTATAGAGAAGGGAGTGGTTGGTGATGAGAAAGTCTTGGGCTTTCAAAAAGAGGGTGGTGAGAGTAGGCTAGGTAATGGAGTTGGCACAAGAGAGCATGGCTTGGAACATGAGGGTGTTAATGCATTTAGAGTGAAAGATGTCGAATTGGAGGAGATACAAGGATAAGTTTTTGTGGAGGAGGTCAAGGCTTTGCATTGGTGAGTGGGATGCTATGGATAATGAGTCTAGGTCCATTGTGCAACCGACATGAGAGTATCCAACTTCTTTTGGTTTGGGTCTTCAAGGCCTTGGAACTATGTAGAGGCTTCCTTGAGATCCTTGATCTCCTTACAATGCCTTGATGAGGATGTCCTTTCAAAAGATGAGAGTCTTGTAAGCCTTTTCCTTGGGTAGCCACCTCATGAAGTTTAGTGAACAAGTGGAGGGTGGCCTTCTCTTCTTTTGTTGTCTTCATGAGTTTATCATTTTTCTTTTGCAAAGGAATCTATGTGGCTTTGTCTTAGCCACCCTCTCTCAATAACCCCCAATTTCCTTGGCAATAAACCACCACCTCCACACCCTTAGCACATGTTGCCTCAATTGGTAAACAAAGCTGCATTCTATGATAGCACTTTTTTTCCTACCACCCTCTTCATCAACAAGGCCATCCACCCCACCCATAGCCTATTCACCACTAGAAACCTCGCCAATGCCATGTCACTTGGAGACTTGTACCCTCGATGTCTTTGCCCTACCACCTCCACATCCACCTAACCACACCATAGGTTGTCATGACCAAGACTACCCAAAACAATCTCGAGGAGGGTGAGATCCCACCACTCCAAAACCAAGGAAAGACAATGAGATCAACCCTCCAACATGTCCATGCAACATGGGTTATCTTTTAGAACTACCATGGTACGAGAGGGAAATTGATATCCTTTCCAAGGTTCTACACACTAAGAAGAAGAAACTCCTTGTCATTGCATCGTTTTGGATAGGGAGACCCACACCCCATCCACTCCAAGGGCTAGCATTTCATGAACAAAAGGGGCTTATGATTTGATAGGTACTTGGTTATATTTTAATGATTACACTTAGAGGTGTTTTCAGAGATACCGTTCTAGATGTTCTATATATCAATTGATTTGCTGACAACCCAGTATGCTCACCCACTACACCTTGTTCTACTTTTGATTAGGAAGGGGGTATGTTAACCGCATGGTTACCATGACACACGATCGTGCCACTTTTTGTAATATTTTGTGATTGTGCCCCTTGGACATTCCGTGGGCAGCTGAACATTATAAATATAAGGCCATGTATATAAGTTATTTTTACTATTGAGAAAAGAAGCAATCCCATTAATCACAATTAGGTCTTCTTTCTCTGTGTTTAGTAGCCTATACACACTCTCTCTCTCTCTCTCTCTCTCTCTCTCTCTCTCTCTCTCTCTCTCTCTCATGCATGCTTGCTCATTCTTGTAGTTATCTTGCTTCTCCCAATCTCATGAGTACACATTAGCATTGGGGTTGAGATAGAGCTCTTCCATATTCTCTCCTTCATTGCTTCCTACCCACTTTTGCAAGACATCATTGAAGCTCTTCCATAGCTCTCTCCTCCATTTCTTCCTACCCACTCTTGCAAGACATCATTGAAGCTCTTCCATAGCTCTCTCCTCCATTTCTCCCTACCCACTCTTACAGGACATCATCAAAGTAACACCACTGGTGATGCAAGTGAGGAGATCTAGCTTCCCCCCACAAGATGAGGTGATGGCTAGAGGTAAGCCCCATGTCGATCCTTGCATTTTCCCTTTCTCCCACCTTGAAAGGCACTAGGTTGTTCCATTGGTGAAGAGATTCACATGTAGCTATGGACATAGAGTTATGGTCATGTGGTTGTGGGCGTAGAGCCATCCCCACCCTTAAGAGAGTATGATGATGTGGTGCTTGTGTAGGAAGAATTTCACTTGGGTGCCACCAAGGCTCTTTAATGCCTCACAAGCTTGTTGAGATATTTAAGTCTCAAATTTAAATCCCCTTTCAAATCCTTAAGGTTTTTGAATCTTTATACTAGCCATCAAATCTCTTAAAAGGTCCTTAGAAAACATTAAACCTTCCAAACGTTTTTGGCATCATGAGCTTCTTTTATCCCTCATTAAGCCCCTTTGAGCTTCCCTAAGCTTCATCAAGGCTCCCTTATTTGAATCTCTTAAGGCACCATTAAACCTTATCAAGATTCCCGAGCCTTCCATCCTTTGAGTTTCTTATGAAATTCTTTATCTTGTTAATTCATTAATGAGTGAAGATTGATATAGTGCATAGAACCAATGTAAAACAAGGTGGGTTCCACTACTAGAAAAAATCAAATCACTTTACCACTTGCAAGTCATGTAGTTCAGCATCACCTATTACCTTATAATCATTTCTCCCACAATACCTTCCTAGTTTGGAAGAATAATGACAACAATACCTTTGAAAGAGTGGTGGCTCCAACTCTCACCAACAATAGAAAAAGGAGACCTCAGCATAGTAGCAGAGCTACGGGCATCTTGCATTAATGACTCCCCCCCCCACCAAAAGCACAAATTAGGAGACTAAAGAACTTGCATCACACAACAACCCATCAGCAAGTCCATGTTGGTATTCTAAGCTACACTAGCAAATCATTTATGCTTTTTGTGTGGCTTCTCTTAGTGGAGGTAGTCTCTAAAATAGAATGCTATCATGATTGTGCACAAGACAAAGCTATATACTTTATTAACACTTAGGTTGGCCTCTCATTCTTCACAAGAATGGTGGCTTTAGATGGTCGATCAATTAGGGTCCTCACAGACTAAAGTTTGATGAAGAAAACACTAATTGTTGGCATTTTCCACCAATTTCAAAAGATACTGAGGGCTTCATCACCTATTTTGCTAGTAAAATTCACTTGGGAGCTAGGCAAATGATAATCATTATAACCTCCTCATCATGAAGACTTTGGCTAGGTAATCTCATTGATCATGGAAAGGAAAGGCTTGTATACCTTGCCTATACACATGTTGTTCACATAAAACATTCATAAGATAGCCATGAACACAAGCAAGTAACTAATCTCAATGTTCTTTCATGTTGAGAGCCTTGAAGAATTTTGGCTAACTGTGCAAACCACATCTTGTGAGTTAGCCTATTAATAAGCAGTCTCGCCTGGCCAAAACCCATTTTTGTTGGCAAAAATTGCTTGGGGACGAGAAAATCATCTTCATCGTCGTAACTACCCTCAACACTATATGGTACGAGGTCTTTCAGAACCATGTTAGATGGGATCAACGGCTATGAGATCATGCGTGATTCGCTGTCATTTTTGGTGCATTGGATCTAAAAGTAAACTAGGGATGACGATCAGCCACCATTTTTTGGCATGTTGAATCGAAAAAAAAGAAGTAAACTAGGGGTGATGGTCTGCCACACCATAATTTAATGACATGTCAAGTAAACCAAGGCCTTGAATGCAAGTAAGCTAGGGAAAGTAAACTACATAGAGGATAAACCCATGAAGTAAACTTAGGAGGAGAGGGTAAACTAGGGACCTAGGATTTAAACTAGAAGGTGTTAAAAATAAAAAAAAATAGGGTTGACAATGTGGTGGTAATAGTGTATTGGTTAGAGCTTAGCTCTTTTAACTAGAGGTCAAGCTCAATTCCAAGATTCACCTACTAAAAGTAAACCTTTTGGTTTTTACGACGTGGGACTTAGATTTTTTTTAATGGGGGCCCAACTTCAAGGTAAACTAGGGAAAAAATGGTAAACTAGAGATGTGACCGTCATTCCCCAGTTTACTTTTAAAATGGTGGCAAAACATCATTACTAGTTTACTTTTTTTTTCCTAGTTTATCTTGAAGTTGGTGCCAAAAAAATTTCTAAGTCCCACATCCCAAAAACCAAAAGGTTTACTATTAGAAGGCAAAGCTTGGAATTGAGCTCGAGACCTCTAGTTTAAAGAGCTAAGCTCTAACCAATACATTGTCAAGCCCCTTTTTTATTTTTATGACATTCTAGTTCAAATTCCAGGCTCCTATTTTACTTCCCTAGTTTTCTCTAATTTACCCTCTCTTACCTAGTTTACCTTTTCCTACCTAGTTTACTTTCCTAGTTTTTCCTAGTTTACCCTTACTTGACTAGTTTACTTCCTGATTTTTTCTTAGTTTATCCTCTCCTCCCTAGTTGACTTCCTAGGTTTACCCTCTCCCTAGTTTACTTTTCCTAGTTTACCCTCACTCCCTAGCTTTCTTGCATACAATGTCCTAGTTTACTCGACACATTGAAAAATTAGTGTGGCCACTGATCCCATTTGACATGGGTCTTAAAGACCTTGTGCCATATAATGCTGAGGATAACTACTACACCATAATATGACCCAATACATCATTATCATCCATACACCAATACATGACCTTGCCCATGCAAATGTTCACCATAAACACTCATGAAGCGACCATGAACACAAGCGAGTAACTAACCTCAATGCTTCTCCATGCTCAAAATGTTAAAAAGAACAAGATATCTACCCTACTCCTCCATACAAAAATCACAAAGCATTGCATCTTGGAAGAGTTACACGAACACATGAGAAGAACATAACAAAGTTACTAGAAATATACTAGCATCTGTTCTTATCAAAAGGGTCCTAAAAATAAATGCATGAAATTGGACTATGGTATTAACCATATAACATCCAACTTATCCAACAATGTCTCTCTCAATGGAATGAATTTTATAATAGCATCTTGATGGAATTCATATAATTACTTAGAAAGTGCTTCCACATATGGAACATCCTAGCTCAGCTCAACCTTGAGAAGACAAGGAAAATAGGAACACCTTGCCAATACATTGATTCTTAAAAGCATACTAAAACTTTATGCCTAAAGAAATGAGTTGAGATAATGCTAAATATCTCATAATTATCAGGTCCATCAATCTCCTCATGTAACACCTCCCATAAAAAGCTCCAAAAAAATATTCAACGTGGTGTGTAAAGACCCAACATGGTGTGTATAAAGACCCAAACACATATCTACAACCCTTGCAAAAAAGACATAAGCTGCATGACTAACAATGGTAGAAGATTGTGTGTCAGTAGAGCTGCATATGAACAGCTTTCAAAGAAAGCTACATGTGAAGAAAGCCTTGTGGTAATAACCTTAGAAATTAAGGTTTGGAAAAACACTTATAGAAGGACAAAGAAGAACTCTTGCAAAATTCAAAGGAGCATTAACAAACTTCTTGTAGCTAGCTATTGTGGGTTGGCCCCTTGATTTTTTGCTACACCCACTCGAATACAAAAATAATTATTATATGCTTGGGACGCCTTTTATTCTAGCATAGATTTTGGAATATCTTCCAATTATCTGCAATAGTCATGCTGTGCCTTTGTGTGTTCACCTAGAACACAACACAGAATATGACCCTACTCTGATACCAATCCTAAACAGTTCCTGCTCTGATACCAACTGTTCAAAAGAACCAGATATCCACACACGAAAATCGCAGAAAGCTACATCTTAGAAGAACTGCATGAACAGTGAGAATGTTATTATCAAGATCTCCTTGTAGTACTTACAAGTTGCTAAAAAAATAGACTAGGATCTATTCTTATCAAAAGGTCCTCAAGACAAATGCATGAGATTGGGCTATGGTTTTAACTATATAACATCCAATTTATCAAAAGATCCATCAACACAACCATAATGCAAACGTGTCTAAAGCTAATTCTAGACCTTAGACAAGGCCACACTAGACACACGTGTGGACTTAGAGCAATCTAACAAAGCCGATGTTGTTGCTATTGTTGGTCATGAGGATAATGTTATTTCTACCCTAGCTAGCCAAACACTCTTGTAGAGATCTGAAGGACACTGCCTCATGCGATGGATGGTATTGGGTAAATGATAATGAATGCGACATGTGTGTGCATTGTTGCATGAAATCCCATGATCCCAGTCCAAACAAGGGACAATAGATATTAAGATCAAGGACGGCCGGGCATTCCACACAATGCAATAGTCTTCATAGTGAGAAAAACACATCAAGCCTCCTTACTTAGGCCATCTAGACAATACAATATAGATAAACTTGCCCTAGATCTAGTAGCATCATATATCCCTTGTTGCTTTGGGTACATCCTCATGGAAATAAAAAAGCTTCACCATTTGGTTCACAATCTGGGCATAGAGTGTGTCCATGTTGGATTATTTATGAGTTGGGTTTTTCCTCTCTCGATCTTCACCCACATGTACTGTATCTCTGAGAGATGGAATTTATAAGCATAACTACTCGACCTAAGCTCAACCGCACTTGATGTTTGTGTCTCTAACGTGGCACTTGCAGCTCAGCTGTACCCTATTGCCCAATGTTCATTAACAGTTCAATGCTGTTATAAAGCTTTTTCTACTTGAGAACCTTTATATGGAGAAACATGGTGATATACCCAAGTAAAGACCATTACAAAAAGCTATGGAGGTTTAAATGTTTTGATTCCAAAGATGGCCTCTCGTGTAACTTGGTTTGGAGACATGGAGATCATATTTTATGTTTTCAGCTTCATAGCAATCTATGTTTGAGAGTGTATCAGTGGGACAATAGGTCTATCAATTAAAGCCTGACATTTAAACTTTTACAACACTCAATTTTCTCTTTGCTGCATGTGTGAAGACATGCTCGTTCAAATATTCCACATCAATGATCATGAGATATTCCACATTAATGATCAAGAGAGCCTTCATTTGGTGGTTGCAGAGCTTAGGGCCTTCACATACTCCCCATGGAGCTTTGAAAGACAAGATCTCCACGCTTCATGGTCCACCAGGAAATCTTGCCCTTCCAGCATCAAACAACCAAACATTTATGGGAGGCCATGTGTAGTACCTCCACCGTGTTCTATGGAAACAGATTAATGAAACCCATCTATGCTTTTGAGAGATGAGCACAGTCACCAATATAAAAAACTCCGTTGGTGAGGTGATATTTTACATTACTGGACCCTTTCACTCCTGCCTCTCTTTAAAGCCCTTTTTATCCAACCCTCAAGTCAATGGTCCCACTTTACAGTTCCTGTATGGCTATATCCTTTAATCAGAAAGGGTTCCGTTTCCAGTCCTATGAACCCTTATGATGAAGCTTCTCATTTATATAGTGGTTCTTATTGATAGCTCGGTCTGGGTTTTAGCCCACTCGAAAGCCAGCTACAGTATCACCAAAGCTAGTTAGACCATCCAAAATTGATCAGACATCTGGACCTGAAGCAAAAATGTTGACAAGGCCCCTGAAAACTTGAGCTGAAAGCTGATGGGCAGGGAAAAGCTCGCCATCAACATTCCAAACGCTTTCTTCACCATGTGAAACAAAATTGAATTGAGGAGTCTGCAATTACAACAATGGATGAGTTTTTGAAAAACTTCAAGCGCACATGCACGCACACAGGCACCCAGCCATGCATGCATGCACCCACGCACACCCATCCATGTGCACCACAAGTGCAAATGCAAACACACAAGCTTTTATGTTTCTCCTTAATATATAGATGCAAAGAATGCATGTGATCGGAAAGGCTTTAGAGTTACCTTGTACTCTTCAACAAATGTAAAGTCTAATGGATCCGCATCTTCCCTTGTCAGTTGAATCAAGTGCCTGTCGATAAAACAGTACAAAAATATGTTAGATGCATTCATGTAGTTTGCCAAAGAAGGGTTGAGCTTTTCATTGCTTTTAATAGCCACTTCTGTTAAGTGAAGGTTTCCTTGCTTCATCCACCTATCCTGTAATGAGCTAAGGGTGCCCGGGACCAGATTTTGGTACACCGTTTGCTATGACAAGAATCTCTCTCATGTGCTAAATTATCTACAAAAGAAGCTACTATTAGCCCTACTGGTGGTGTACCGAGGCTGCAGATGTGCAGGTCCTGGGTTTGAACCCTAGCACATCCTTCAAAACCAAAATCTCGCAATACAAAAAACAAGGACATTCATGGACATTTTACCAGAGGTATGCTAGCCGTGAGCACTCCTTAACAAGAATCAAATGCAAAAGCCCATCGGCAAGGTGTGCACTTGCAGCTACCCCATTAGGTGCTTTATCATTTCGACAAGATATCACTGCTGCTCCTATGCTGATGAAAGAGCCCCGTGAATGTTTCCACCTTGGAATCTTCTGAGGAGGATGTGAAGGTACTACAGACGTTTCATCCAGATCAGACAGATCAACCCCATTTGCGCAAATGCTGCAATTGAGACGACAAATCAGTCTACTCAATCCCCTTTTTTTTGCTATGTTTCTGCCTAATAACTTCTCTGGGTGTGAGCCATTAAATGCTGGAGTTTTGGTGTCACACTCTGGAAGCTCAACATAAGAAACCTCAGCTTCATACAACCTGCAAAGCGTTACCATTCCATCAGAGGATCTTGAACATTTGGTTTTGCACAAGGTAGCTAAAACATGTACACAGGTTTTGCATTTTTCTTTGGGGGAGGGGGGGTAAAGAGTGGGGGGAGATGGGGGTGGAGGGCGAGTCAGTATAAACTAAAAAGCAGGATTTGGTATACTTGTGCTGGAAAAAAACTTTGGTTCCTGCAACATCATATCTCATTGGTCCCATCCATCGATTTGGCTCGCTTTCCTTGATTACATCACCATAAAATCCATACCTGGAAAAAAGGGAGCATGTACTGTTTATTCAGTTGGACACAGCATGAGTTGATATACTGTAATTGTAACATTTAGCTTGTACATCATCATCATCATCATCGTTGTCACGGTCACCAATGTCATCATCATCATTATCATTTCTGTCCTCATCATAATCATCCTCGTCATTGTCGTTGTTGTCATCGCCATCATTGTCATCATCGTCATCATCGTCATCATTGTCATTTCCGTTGTCGTCGTCATAATCATTGCTATTGCCAATGCTGCTGTGTGTTGTCATCTCACCATCCTCATTGTCATCATCCTTGCCGTTGTCGTCGTCATTGTCATCATCAACATTACCACCACCATCATCATCCTTATCCTCACCCTCATCAATGTCATCATCATCACCACCACCATCATCATCCTCATCCTCACCCTCATCAGTGTCGTCATCATCACCACCACCCACCACCACAACCATCACCATCATCATTTCTAATATACTCTACTAAATTTTGGATGTTTTGAGCATGAAGCTTACCCTGCAAATGATGCGGCATAGCGAACACGAGGTAGCTCTTCAGCAGACATGCTTGTGTCTTTCCAGCTAATGAGGCGTACAATGTCCAGTGGCATATTCTCCCCAAGGATAATATGAAGAGCAGAGGTGGCCGCATTCCGTGATCCTGTCGTACTATTAATAATAAAAGCAAAAATGAGCCAGATTTCTTAACAAGTGCAGTCTTCTGCTCAGAAAACAATAATATAAATGAGCCAGATTTCTTAACAGGTGCAGACTTCTGCTCAGAAAACATAATATAGAGTTCCATTCATTTCCATTCACCTGATAGCAATGGAATCTGTCGACCCAGCAGGAATAATACCGATTCTAAACCTTTGATTAGGGAACACAAACTGAGGGTTCAAAGAATCACCCTCTGGTCCAACTACACATCAGATAAGCGAAACACTAATTTAAAATTGTGGGTATCAGCACGCTGGTAGACCAAGCTATGTATATCAGCAGCATTAACAACAAGAATGAGTTGCAACCTTGTTTACACACACACACACACACACACACACACACACACACACACACACATGCGCACACACAATATATATATATATATAGAGAGAGAGAGAGATGTGCATACATGCATATCTATGTATGTGTGTGTACATTATACATACATGCATGCATGTATGTATTTATTTGTTTGTTTGTTTATGTATATCTATATGTAATTTATATCGATATTAGATTTAAATTTACATTTATACTCAATACTTCTATTTGGACTTCTATATATACTTATGCTTTATAAGAGTTCCTTGGTTGGACTCATGGTTTTCTTACTTGTTTGTTCTGTTGAATGAGCACTAGCCTCGGGCACAGATGGAATGACAAATCCACCGTCTTTATAATGAATGAATTCATGATTCATGGCAAAACTATATCCATGGCAGCTCGATGTGGAAGAACATGGTAACTCAGTAACCGTAGAAGTGCAATGATCATGGTTTTTGGACCCAGAAAGAAGATTGTAAGTAGGAACGTTGCTACAATCGACCAAACTTGTATTTTCTGCTGTTAGATCATCCAGAAGCGGGCGTGAATCTCCAGAGGCTGGCAATGACGTTACAGAGCTGCCTTTCTGTGATTTTCCAAGATCGTGAGGTTTGGATGGGTATCTTGCTTTATGACGCCGCAACAGAAGGCCATTCAAGACTTCGTTGAAGAGGCCATCACCACTCTAAATTAGCAGCCTTGGAAAATTTAGATAAAAGGAAATTGCAAAATGCAAAAAAGGATAAAACCTGAGAACATTAAATGCTGCCAATTGAAAATTTCAGAGTTTTAATTTCAAGCACAGATTGAAAACTTGCACAGAGTGAGGATTTTCTTTGGCTGACCAGGAGGTCCACACAGCCACCATGTGGGCATACATAAATGCATCCATCCATTTATGCATGTGTGCATCCATACATACATTCATACATTACACTACACTACACATATATACATACATTACATACATTACATGCATTTATGTGGGCATACATAAATGCATCCATCCATTTATGCATGTGTGCATCCATACATACATTCATACATTACACTACACTACACATATATACATACATAGATATACATACATTACACTGGGCAATTAACTAGTGAGCAGCAAGGGCAGTGCAGCCCGTGGCCTTGGAAGAAAATGGGTGTCATTTGCCACCCCTGATTGAACTTAGAAACAAGAATAAATTAGGGTCTTATAATATTGGCAATCAGCCGAGTTCCTTTCAGGAAGAATACTCTCCAGAGGCACTGCTGGTGAAACCAAGCAGGGATGCTGCAACTTCAAAATAGTGGTAGAACCATTATGAGTTGAAAAGAGTCTCTGGCCCCAAATATGCATGAAGGTTTTACATTTTTCTTCTGTGGCTCTGGAGGAGCCCTGGATATTGCCCCAATAGCACATGTGCTACATCCATCACCTAGATGGTGACACAAAGTACAGAGGAGACCTCAGATACAGAGCCCACCAGGGTAGGCATGGATACAGATCCCACCAGGGCAGAAACAGCATACAGAATCCACCATGGCAGACATGGATCTCAGATCTATTCGACAGATACAAAGAGATTCTATATTTGAACCTGAGATCCTCAGCGCTAGCTCTAGTATGATACCACTGATTCAGGCCCTGTGATCACCACCAGACACACTACTCAATTTCATCCTTACATGCCCCCTGAAATATTGTATCGAAGAGAATTTACCAGCAAAAAATACAGGCTATTCCCAAAATTGGTAGGGAAAAGGAGAAAACCTTGTTCTCATGTAGGCTATTCCGATGAGATAGATGCCTAGCGTAGAGTACATACTAAAACATTTCTACTCATGTTGGCCATGTCCAAGGGTAGGTGCAATTTCCATGTATGAAGGCATGCCTTGTTTCTCCAAAGGTGGAACGTGCACTCGGTCATGTCACTATAGCTTGTTCTAATGGACTCTTTCACTTGCTCTCGTGGTGGTGTTATATATTATACATTTAAGTGTCAGAACTCACACCCCCTTATGCGCAGCATGGTGCAATAGCCACTAGGGAAAAGGCCCGCTGACATACTTTTAACCAGCATAGACATACAAAAAATTCAATTGCAATCCAAGTTTTGATTCTTACAACAACAATAACTCCATCTAGTCTTGTCAGCTCCTCATCACTAGCATTGTTCATGACTTCAAATGCATGCCTGATTCTCTCAGTCTTTAGTACCTGGCCAAAAAAAGTAAGAATGGAAACAAATTTAAATTGACTGCTCCTAAGCTAGGCTCTTTGCTTAGCTGGTATTTATGAAGGTTTACCTTAATGTTGATTTTTGCTCGTTTGAAGAGAGAAGACACATCTTCCCAGGTCTTCAATGCAGTTTTCTTGCCACTATGTGGGTTAATTATCACCTGCCAGCAAGCACTCGAAAAGATGAATCCTATAATCCGTCCTAGTCCACCAACAGGGGGATATCTGGAATCAGCCTGATAATCTTATCAAGCAGGCCTTGCAAGGATTTCTCATACCAGGAGATTTTTGGGCCGGTTGATATCTTTGTCTATAAGGGATTGTATTTCATTTGCCCATCTCTCACAAACACCTTGGTCAGTATGTTGGAATATGTACGTTTTGGGGATCCATGTTCCCTTTTGATTGGAAGACTTTTGGTATGCATGCACTGTAAAATGATGCACCTGAATTGCGTGCATACAAAGTGATTACTAGGCCATCCCAATACAATATTGAAAATAAATCATTTATTATAAGATCCTGCTTCTATCTGTTCACCTCGTTGAACACCATTTCTGAGCATGCCGTTGATGGGTGTGCTCTATTTTGATCAGCAAAGCTTGTCTCACTAGATTCAACAGCATATATTTCTGATATTGCCAATTGATTCAGTGTATCATTGTTACCTGGTGAACCCCAGCAACAGATGATGCCAATATCCTAAACAGATTGAAAGTTGTAAGTTCAATCAAATAAATAAATGGATGAAGACGGGAGGAAAAGGGGGGGAGACGGAAGAAGGGGAAGAGGGAGGAAGAAAGAGGAGAGGGAAGGGGGTTTGTGGGCAACACACGGTTCAATTACAAACTAGATTATAAAATTAGATAGATGAAAAACAAGCACAAAACAAGCTACGCATATGTAAGATTGAGCAATAAAACAAATAGATTAAATAATCGGCTTAGGGGCCCAATGGGCCCATGGACCCAATCAACAAGTGAGAAAAGAAAGCAAGAAAGATTTTATTAATATCTACAAAAGACCCAATGGGCCTATGAGACCAACGTGTTACAAAGTTCCATGTGTAGAATGTGAACAAAGAAAAAAATAATCACGGAAATGAAATGCAAAGAAGACCTGCATACTACACCGGCCTTCCATGTACATGTGATACTGAAAATCCCGGTGCAAGATGGCCAGAGATACCTGGATCTATGATAGTACCATCCTCCCCATTAGTGGGCATAGGGCTGTGATGGCGTCCCCTGCCTGTGGAGTGGCCCCTGGATTCTTTGGTCTCAATGCTGGTCTCGTTATGTTCAGACAATCGGACATAAAATTCTCCCCCTCCTATTTAGAGGAAGACAAAATCTGGAAAGTGGCTCCAGAGTGAACAATCTAGAATACTTAGCACTTTTGTAACCAAACTCTACTCACGGAAGATCCTCTTCTCAAGCACATTGTCTTACTGAGACGTATGCACACAACATTCCTCCATACACGGTGTCACGTTTGTTTGCAGCCTAAAAGCTTGTGGCAGCATAGGAGCCATAGACAAGTATTATCAATCTCTACAAAGGTGGTGTATGCTGTGTACAAGAAATATCCACTAGCATGCAACATTGGGCCACACCTGTGCATATCATTATGGCAGTGTCCAAAGCCTTGCCCTTAAAATATATGTGTGGACCAGACTAAGTGAGCCAACCAAATTTTACCCCAAGTAACATAGATGGTATCCCTCCTCAATCTGCTCATACACTGAGTTATAGCTACACCCCCATATGCAATGTTGTACTGTCTCAGAAGATACCGGGCATCCTAGGGCAGGAGGGGTCTGCACCAAAAATAGCTCTCTATTGATATTAATGGGGTGGCTGTTAGCCTTTGGCCTCTGGGAAGTCCTGGTGTGAACAGTCTTATACACAAGCACTTTTTACCCTATGCTGGTAGGGGTTTTTTCCCCATGTGAACACACTCTAGTGTGTTGGGCACATCAGTCCTAGAACTACAAGTAGCTTGTACTCCACTCATTTCCTATCACATCTCGCCTCGCTCACTCTCTGAGCTCGATATGACTGTGTGTGACTGTGTGTGCATGTGTGTCTATGTGTGTGTGCAAAGCATCTACTCCCTCATCCAACATTGGCATAATCATCAGAGTATGGATCATGACCAGAATCTATGACTGGCAGAGCAACATCATGCAAGGAAGATGTAGTGACTAAGGCACAATCATCATGAGCCCAATTAGTCTCTTTCTTTACATTAGATGAACCAACACTAGTTGACAATTCTGCATCTGTATCAAAGTACCAATCAACATCCGACAATGACAAACAAGAAGCAAGCAAATCACTGCATGTGACTATTAAGGAATAGCCATCATGTGCGAAATTTGCTTCCTTGGCATTGTCGGTGGTAGTTGCAGCAACACCTTGCTGCTACTTCTTTTTCTCAATCTCTGTCCGCTTCCGGCATTCCTCAATTACATGACCAGGTTTTCGACAATTGTTGTCTCTCTTCTTCTTCTTGGTTTTCTCCTCTTGGGACTTACGAGGATCTGTATGGGCTTGTGCTTTGCCCTTAGGTTTAGCACTAGAAGCAATTCCAAGTTTAGCGATTCCAGATTTTCCTTTGCCATAGTGGGAGGTAGCAAAAGCCTGATCTGTAGCAATCATATTGTTCCGATTGGACAAGATTGTTCTTCCTGTAACAAGAGAGTTACCAACTCATCAAATATATACAAATCTGTTTCCGCTTCATCAGGAGGTGGAGAGTAGTAGCAAATCCTTGATAGGATTCAAGCAAGCCATTGAGAACTATAGAGAAAAGCGAACTGTCAGGTATGACCTCATCAATATTGATTAACTACTCTCTCAAATCCTTGACATGGGTTAGAAATCCATCCATAGAATCACCCTCAGCCATATGCTCTAAGCATTTTCCATAGATAAGCTACACGAGCTTCATTATGGATCTGATACGGAGAGGCAATTATATCCCATGCACTTTTAGAAGAGGTACACAAACGGATATGAGGTATGACTTGCTGTTTACACGACAGAGCAATCAAAGCATGAGCCTACGCATCTTTAGCATCCCAACGGAGTTATTCTTGTGTAGAAGGAACAGGTGCAGGCGGTGCACTTCCACTGGAACTAAGATCAGTCGTTCCAACAATGGATATGCTTGATGTGCTAGCTGTAGATGCGGAACCAACATGCCTTGTCTCAACACCAGCGGAAACAATAGGCCGTAATTCTTCTCCTGATACAGCACCCACAAACTCTATGCCACCAGTACATGCTTCATCATATATGCCCACATGGGATAGTTGGTTCCATCCAACTTGTCGTCAACGGACAACATGCCAAACAAGTCATTGGTGTTTCCAAACATTTTACATAGCAAATTATTGCGCAACTTGCAGTATATTTGATACAGGCTATAACTATTACGCCTCTCTAGCTCTATTCACATGATGGAACCCTTGCCCGGACATTGGACAGGTAGAAGAAGGCATGGGGACAGAGACCATAAGGTTTTCTTATGAAACAGTGCCAGTTTTGATCAAAAAGCATAGAAAAGCAAAATGTCAAACTAAGTTGACCGCGAGCCAGGAACACCATTGGCAAGAGGAGATTGAACTAGACCAAAAAGCAAAAAGCTACTTTTTCAAAAAGCAACTCTAAGGCCAAAAAGCAAGGCCCTAAAAGCCAGAACAAGAACTTAAATAAAAGTTGACCTTATTTGAGTAATATTTTATTATTAATAAGCAGAAGGAGGAAAGCAAAGTGAAAAAGATTAAAAGCATGGATAGCTTTCTGGCAAAAAGCAGGATCCCCTCCTCAAGTATAAAAGAAGCATGAACCTCTCTTGAATCACCATGGACAAGGTGTGAAAATCATCATTGAGGTGTGAAGTACATCATTATCACCTGACTCCTACTGTCCGTACCGCCTGCTTCTATGCGCCATACACACTGCCTTCTGGACACCGCTGTTGCCACCTGCCGCCGCCGGTCAGAGCTCCCTCCATCGACACCTGTTGTCTGCGTGCTGCCACTTGCCTGGGCCGCCGCCACTTGCTGCCCAGCACTGCTTGCCACCGCCGCCGCCGCCAGTTGACCAGGCTGTATGACTGCCTGTGCGCCGTCAGTGGAACTGCATTGTACATTGACAGCCACCACCGTCTACTATCAACCCTACAGCCTACTATCTCCGCCACTGGCGCCAGCTACCACCAGCGCCGCCTGATCTCTGATGTGCGCCGCCACTGATGACTGGTTGCACCGCCTGCACCAGCTGACAGCATTGCCTACGCCACTTGAATCACCTACTGCCACCAACAGAAACACCGCCCACCTAACGTAGCCGCCACCTGTATTGCCTGCGCCAGCCACCTTTGATTTTCAGCGACGCACTGCCACAGCCGCCTGCCGTACACCTGCACTGCCTACTGGCCATCGCCACCAGCACCTGTGCACCACCGCCGCCGCCATCTGTGTACCGTTGTTGTCGACTAGAGCTACTACTGCTTGACAGCGCCACTAGCACTGCCACGTATTGTTTTGGGCACTAACTAATTCTATTATGTTGCCCGTGGGATTGATCCAGTTCATACACTTCTATATGGTCTTGTGTGGGCTGTTTCTTCTTCAGTTTGGACAACAAGACTACAGTTGATCATCATATACTTCATCATCTACACATACCACCTGTGTACTCTTGGAGTATGCACAGGCGGAAGCATAGACAAAACAAGAGAGAGAAGAGGGAGAAAAAGGAGAGAGAGCTTGTGGACAAAATCACCTTTTATAATAGCATGAAGCTTTACAATGGCAATGGCCAGCAAGAAAGTGTTGAAGTTGTACTTGGGGTTGGATTACATCAAGTGAATATGTGAGGCCCCTTTTATAGTGAAGGGAGTGAGCTAGCCGACTGCTCACGACTTCTTAAAAATAGGAGTAGCTAAAATACCCAAAAAATACGTAAAGCCAATAAATACACTGAGATGCACAATTCTAACACCGCCTCTGTAGCTCATAGTATGCAAGAGTCTGAAGAAGATAAGCTAATGAAGATGCAACCATGGACCCTCCAGTACTGCAGATACAAGAATCACCTCGGAGAGAGCACCTGCCAACCTATTTCCTCGAAACAAAAATGCCACCATGAATAGCAAGGAACTTTGCTTGGCTCCCAATTCCCACACAAGTGTGTAGTGAACTCCAAGAATAAGATGATAAGCTGCTCGACACACCCCCATGTTGGAGTATGCACAGGCGGAAGCATAGACAAAACAAGAGAGAGAAGAGGGAGCAAAAGGAGAGAGAGCTTGTGGACAAGATCACCTTTTATAATAGCATGAAGCTTTACAATGGCAATGGCCAGCAAGAAAGTGTTGAACATGTGCTTGGGATTGGATTACATCACCTGAATATGTGAGGTCTCTTTTATAGTGAAAGGAGTGAGATGGCTGATTGCTCACGACTTCCTAAAAATAGAAGAAATAGCTAAAATACCCAAAAATAGGTAAAGCCAACAAATACACTGAGATGCACAATTCTAACATGTACCTCATGTACAAGCTTGGGATTTGGACTTGGATTTGGATCTGGTACTAGCTTGGTGAGAGATTTTGTGGGTCATCCCCATGGTGTGCTTGGCATTAGGATCTCGTGCCTTGACATCGACATCGACTCTGACTTGGGTTTCTACATCGGCTTATTTGTTTGCTTTTTGTATTCATTGATGTATTGATCCTAGCTTGCGGGCCCATGGATTGTTCCTAAATAAATTCCTAAAAGGGGGCGGGGCCTATTCCCCGCTCAGTGTGTGTGTCATGTGCAAAGTTCCCAAAACCCTTCTCTCTCCCTCTCTCTATCTTTCTATCTCTTGGATACGTGGTGGAATCTGTCACGGCACGCCCTGTTGGGCTTACAGTGGTATCAGAGTAGGATTTCTCTTGAGAAATCTTTCTTGGGGTGATAGAGCCATGTCGAGAGTAGAGGGTAACCAAGGGCCTAATGAAGGGAACAACTATGAGACCGATCCAGGACTTCAAGATTGGAAACAAGGTCGTCGATCCATTACTCATGAGACCGCTGCATATCATCACAAGAGTACCATGACTTTTAGCAATTCAAGTGTTTGCTTGGGGATGAGGAATTCTTAGCTTGGAGAGTCGTTATGGGTGTTGAGTTTGATATCAAGACAGATCATCAAAGTTTTAGATCCTCATGCTATCAATGAGGATTTTAATGCTTCCAAATCTTCATTGCATGAATGATAGCCATCAACTCTTTCTCATATGTGAGTGCGGTCGTTTCGACTCCTTGAATTCTTTGACTTTCATAGGCCACAACATGGCTCTCTTGGTTCAAGATTGCTCCAATGCAATCTCTTGGGGCATCGTATTCAGCCATAAAAGCTTTGACAAAATTGGAATAATCAACACCGGTCCTTTGCTAGCATAAAATTTCAATGCTTCAAAGGATTCTTTTTTAGCTTTGGTTTTCCGAAATCCCACGGCTTTCTTTGTCAAGTCATACAATGGACTAGCCACCACTACAAACCACTTGACGAACTTCCTGGCGTGATGTCAATCTGATGATCTTCCGGTCTCTATGGCTTCTTGCTTTGGCTTGTCGGGACAATTTGCTGCCAAGTGTCCCTCTGTTCCACATTGAAAACATTTCCCTTCTTTGGCATATTCCTCAAGTTGCTTGAGGGACAATTTTCTTCGAAATAGTGGAGGTTTGTTCCCACTCATATCCTTCTTCTCTTGAGACTCAGTTCTCGATTGGGATCCGTCTTTAAACTTCTTCTTTCGGGGTGGATCTCGGTTATCATTCTTTGTCTTGCCCTCCATCCAAGGCATGTACAAAGCCTCGGCATGCAAAGCTTTGTCTTGGCCTCTTGCGCTTCCTCCAAGGTTTTCGGACCAGCCATAACACTGCTTGCATAAGCGTAGGCTGGAGTCCATCCACGAACTTACGTATTTCCATAAGCGGTGGAATAGGATTATAAGAAGTTAATGAAACAGCTGAAAAGTTGTTAATATAAGTTGCCACATTTTCACCGGCTTTCTGCTTTACCTCATCCCACTCTTTTTGCACATCCACTTCAAAGTTTGCGAGTAGAAACTTCTTGTTGAGGATAACCTTGAAGTCTGTCTATGTCTTCTACACGGTTCCTTCTTGTACCACCTTTAGCCACCAATTTAAGGCGGCATCCTTCAAATGCACGCGAACCATACGAAGTTCGGACTTTTCGGATAAGTCCTCTCCTCCAAAAGCGGCATCGAGTTGCTTAATGAAAGATAAGGCTTTTTGTGTATCCCTTTTTCCATAGAAAGCATCAAACTTGACACTCTTCTCTCCCGGTTTGAAGTCCATTTTGCCAGTTGTTGTAGGCTCCTTTGCCTTCCTTTCTTTTGCTTGTCCCGAAGAGGCTACATCCGAGAGAGCAGGCCTAGGAATAGCCTTCTTGTTTCCTCCGCGAGAAATAGTCGTAGTGGCTCTAGATTCTTCCGCAACCGTGACTACTTTGGCACGAAGATAGGCTTTAGCAGCTTCAACACTCCTTAGGCTTCGGTGGCTCTATCTTTGATGAAGTCTTCAAACATTTGAGCCCTTCTTTTGTCTTGTTCCCTTGGAACAAAATGGAGATTTGGTGACCTCCTATGTCATCAAGGAGGGTTTCCTTATGATACAAATCCGATTATGTGTGATTAGAGATTTGAGACCAAAAGTGATGGAGGAATGCCATGCTCCACCCTACATGGGACATAGAGGCATCTCGACTACAACTCAAGCTTTGGAGAGCTACTTCTATTGGCCTAGCATGAGAAAGGACATTAAGCTTTATATTCAAGAATGTTTAGTTTGTCAGAAGGTCAAGTTTATCGACAAACGACCGCCGGATTATTGCAACCATTGCCGACTCTGGATGTTCCATGGGAGAATACTGCTATGGATTTTATCCTTGGATTACCAAACACAGGAAATGGGAATGATGGTTTATGGACCTTTACAATTACCAAGGAGATCAACGATGTATGCTATCAGTTGGACCTTCCAGATCATTGGGACAACTTATAAGATATTCACACTAAGCAAGACTATTTTAATACATGTGGTGGGCCAAAAGGTGGGCACCAGACTTGTTTTGAGCCAACTGATAGTAGGTGCCCCCTTCTTGACCGAAAAAGCACACCACTGAGCTATTTTCAGCAGAGGAACTCTATTATAGGGGGAGAACTCCAATTTGGGGCTGGCGCATGCTTTCTTTGTACATGGGAGAGCTGGTCGACCTGTTTTACAGCTTCCTACAGGCATCAACCGTGACAAAATTCACCCAAGTGTGAGGCCAAGGCTGGTCAACTCCATCTGGAGGGTGTTTTTCTGCTGGCCGACTATTTACAGCCCAAAAAAGAAGCTGCTGGTCAGGGCATCCGGAGGGAGGAAGGGCTTGCCGATTTGCATCCTCTACTGATCGGAGACCTTCTAGCTTGTGTGTTGCTGCTGGACGACTTCTCTTGTGGCTTCTGAGAGCTCGTCGACTGTTGTAAACAGCCCTTCAAGGCTGGTCGACTTGCTCTGTGAGCCAGACAGGAGGAAGATGAAGATGCAGGGCTGTCCCAGGCTGATGTGGGAGTCCTATGGGCTGTCCATGGTTGTCCTACATGTGCTTTATGCCAGGAATGCTCTCTTGTGCTGAGGATTGAATCAAATTCAGCATATGCTTTGCTTTGTTTTCATATTGTACTGGAAGAAACAGGTGCTAGCCAGTGGAGAATCCCTGGGCACCCGCAAAGTTGTATTTGAAGCAAACTCCTTTTTGGTAATCTAGCCATAAAGAGGGGGGGGGGGGGGGGGGGGAGCCCATCTTCTCGCCCCTAGTGTGGTGTACTGTGTAGAGCACATATCTCCTTTTTTTTATCTGGCATGCTTATGTGTTTAATCAGTATTTCATGATTGATAAGGTTTCCATGTTACAGCTGCCCAACCGTTACATTGGTATCAGAGCTTGGCTCTCTACAAAGGTGGTGCCTTATATGATGCTGGATATGGTTGTAAGGAGTCATTATCCGTGAGAGAAGGTTGAGATTCTGAGGTAGCCCTCGTTTTACTGTCATGCCTCGAAAGAGGCTACCTTTGGTTTAAGTGGCAGTGAGCGTGTGGAATTGGTTGAGAAAGCTACTTGCAGATTTGAGTATATCAGTGGATAGACAAGTTGTGATTTTCTGTGACAACATTAGCAGTATACAGTTGGCCAAGAACCTAGTTTTTCATGCTCGCACGAAGCATATAGAGGTCCACTACCATTTTGTCAGAGAGAAGGTCTTGGCAGGAGACGTTGACCTTGTTTATGTCAGCACGCAGGATTAGGTAGCTGACATCTTCACCAAAGCATTGGGTACAGAGAAGCTCCGCAGATTCTGTAGGGGCACCCCGGTTCCCTACACCCTTGCAGTCTATTCAATATCATACTTGGGAAGCTGGTAGAGAGTGATTTCGGGGCACGGAAATTCTTTTCTTTTTGAAAATCTAGTAAACACACGGACTCTGTCACCCGTATTCGTCGCATGCGGGAAGAGGACAAAAACAGGGACCATGTTGAGGCTTTGGCAGATAATGATCCACCGTTATCTACTGGGGCTGAGGATCAACAGGATCTTGATGCTTTGATGAATGAGCTTGAAGAGCTCCGTGCTTTGTGAAGGGACCCAGATGTACAGAGGGTTATTCAATCAAAGTCTCAGGTTAAGGCTGATGTGGTCACTTTTGATGCAATTGTCCAACAGATGGGAATTGACAAACCTCGAGAGTTGGCTATTGCTTATTTGAAAAGCCATGGCAATGATGTTTCCGATGATGAGGGCAAGTGGGTCTTCACACTGCAGCCTCGCAGGCTATCCCGTGAAGGGGATTTTGATGATGATGTGAGAGGGCATGCAGCCTGAACCAATGATGGAGGGCATGCAGCCCGAGCAAGTGATGTAAGTGGGCATGTAGCCCGAACAGATGTTATGAGGGGGCATGCAGCCCATGCAACTCGAGGGGATGATGAGGGGTTTTTAGCCCATATGAGAGATGCAGAAGATCTTCATGCATTGTCGGTCCACCTTCTAGGTATGTTCTTGCTCCCAGAGTTCCATCCAGAGTGGAGGGTGTTGCACGGGAAATCAGCCCTAGACCTGGCCACCGTCACTATCGTAGACATGATGAAGAGGATGTTCTAGAGCGTCGAGATGCTCGACACAGCAAGAAGGCCAAAGAGTTCAAGTCGGGGGACAAGAACATCAAATTTGAGAGCTATAATGGAAAGTTGAATACCACGAAGGCACTTACATTCATAAGGCAATTCGAAATAGCCTTTTGCACTGAGAACTTCATAGAGAAATCTATGCTCAGGCATGTGGGTATGCATCTAAAAGAGACTGCAAGTGATTGGTGGATGGCCAAGCTCCTGGATAGGACAACTGCTCGTACATGGAGTACTTTCAAAGAGCAATTCTATGATCAGCTCCTTCCTCCTCACTTCGAAAAGGATATGTACGAAAAGAATGGGATTGGCTAACACAGGATGAAGGCGAGTCCGTTTCCTCATGTCTCAAAGGTTTGGTGGATTCTTCTCAAGGTCACGCCTTTCATGACGATTAGTGAGGACGAGAAGAAAAGAAAGTTTGAGTCAGAGCTGCAACGAATCATTCAGAAGAGCCTTGCAGTGTATCCCCACAATACTTTACAAGAGCTCATATATTCAGCTACTATTTCTGAGGAGCTATATGGCAAGGGAGCATCAAAAAGACAAGAATTCAGCTCATATAAGGGAAAAATCAGAGCTGGAAATGAGTAGAAAAAGGGTGGAAAGCCACCTAAGTTTATGCCCAATGAGTCCAAGGATGCAAAAAGGGGCTCTAAAAAGAAGCTGGGGGGTAAAATGGATGATTCTAAGTTGTCCAGATATCACATTTTTTATTGCATGAGAGAGGGGAAGTGCTTCTTATGTGGGAGTAAAGATCACATAAAATCTCAATGCCGCCAGAATGTCAAAAGGAATATTGTGCAAGATGCAAAACCAAGTGTGAATATTATACCTGATGTTCAGGGTAATACTGCATATGAGCCAAAGAGCAGAATTTTAGCAAAGCTTGGGGCAAGTTAAAGGATCAAACAGCTTTATTCCTTTTTGATAATGCCTCTACATATAACTTTATATCCATTGAGATGGTTGCTGTTCTTAGACTAAGGCCCGAGGAATTGGGCATGGACTTTCATGCAAATGATGCCTTTGAGGGCAAGGAAGTCAAAGTCACTCCCATCATCGGGAAGCTTTGCATACAAATTCAGGGATATTTGGATCATGAAGACTTCCTCATAGCACCGCTTACAGGATGTGATGTGATACTTGGGATGCCATGGCATTATCGTTTGGATCCCAAGATTTTGCACAAAGAGAAGAAAGTTATGTTTACTCATAGAGGTAGGGAATTTTGTATTGATGCGGGTACTACTAGGAGTACCATACCCGTTGTAAGCCACATTTCTATTTCCAAGGCAATAAAGAAATTAGTTTGTTCTTACTTGGTCTTTGTCTTTTGGCGCAATTCTTGGACCACACAAATACGGTTTTGCATTAGCAGAAAATCATCTCGAATCGAATAAGATAGGACAGCAATACCGTCATTCAAATCAGCCCAAATAAGTTGAAAATCTGCGTACATATCCCGCATTCGTGACAAGTCTTGATGATAGGCGGTAGTCACTGCATGCACTTGAGGCCTGCGTGGACAGAGCATCCGCTACCAAATTCTTCTTGACCAGAGTATGCAAAATCTAAAAATGAAACATGGACAAGAAATTTGCCCACCTTAGATGCTTTTCTGAGAGTTTAGGCTGTGTGAGAAAGTACCGTAAAACTCTGATGATATGTTTTAACCATAAATTCAGTCCAAAAAAGATAATGTTTTCATGTTTGTAGGGCATGAATAATAGCCAGTAACTGTTTCTCATAAACCTGCAATACTGCAATCAACGGCTTTCAAAAGTCACTGCATGTTCCTTTTGATTCATAACAGCCTCCAAACAATCTCCACATGCATCACACTCCACCACAAAAGGTCTATGCAAGTCTGGAATGATAAGAACAGGCCATGAGATGATGACGTCCTTCAACTTTTGGAAAGCTGTCCTTTGTGAATCGGACCAACGGAATGCAACTTTCTTCTTCGTTAAATCATGCAAAGGAGAAGCCATGAAAGCAAAGTGTCGAATAAATTGACTGTAGTAAGAACATAAACCAATGAAGCTCTTGACTTGATGAACATTTTGAAGCTCTAGCCAGTCCTTAATAGCTTGAATCTTTGTGGGATCCAGGCGTACACCATCTTTTGAAACAATATGCCCCAAATAATGGATCTCTGACAAAAAGAATTCACTCTTCTTTCCATAAAATGAAAAGCTTGTGTTTCCTAAGCTCTTCAAAAACAATGACAAGATGTTCTTTATGCTTAGCCTCACTTTTTGAAAAGATAATAATATCATCAAAGAAAGTTCCTGTGAAATTGTGTTGAGGTCTAAAGATTCTGTCCATCATTCTATTGAAAGTGGCTGGAGCATTTGTAAGACCACCACCAAATATTCATATAGTCCAAATGATGTTCTAAAAGCCGTTTTGTGTACATCTTGAGGTACCACTCTAATCTGATGGTAATCACTCTTAAGATCAATGAGATTGAAACAAGCAGCTTCCTCAAGCTTGTCAAGAATATCATCGATTCTAGGAATCTTAAACCTGTCCTTGATGGTAATCTTGTTAAGGATCCTGTAATCAACACACATTCTGTATGTCCCATCCTTTTTCTGCACAAGCAAAACTGGAGAACAATAAGGCAAAGAACTGGGCCTAATCAACCCCTTCTCAAGCAGATCATTCACTTGAGTCATGATTTTCTCCTATTGGGCAGCACTCACCCTGTAAGGAGGTCGGTTAGGAAGAGTGCTACTAGAGATTATGTCAATACAATGATCCTTTGGCCTCTCTGGGGGTAACTGTCCAGGTAGGGAGTCAACAAAACACAAAACAATCAGCACAATCACTTAAGAATTCAATCTTATTTTGATCTACGGGATTTACAGAACCATGCTTAACATTATCACGTGTTATGGAAGAGTGTCATGTTCCTCCATATGCAGGTAATCGTGGTATTCTGGCTACTACACAAGCTTTGGAAAGATATTTCTTTTGGCCAGCTTTACGCAGGGATATTGAAACTTATGTTCGTGAGTGTCTAGTGTGTCAGAAAGTCAAGTTTGACAAGCACAAGACACCTGGTTTGCTTCAGCCCTTACCCATTCCGCAGGAACCATGGGAAAGTATTGCCATGGATTTCATTATGGACTTGCCGAGATCGGTACATGGGTATGGACTATCATTGATCGCTTTAGCAAACAGGCACATTTTATCCTATGAGAAAAACAATCAAGCCAGAGCACATGGCAAAGTTGTTTTTGGCTCACATTTTCAAGCATCATGGCATCCCCAAATCTATTGTGAGGGATAGAGATCCTTAGACCACTCGTTTATTTTGGCGGGCATTGTTTGCTAATATGGGCACAAAGCTAAGTTTTTCATCAGCTTATCATCCAATACGGATGGTCAGCATGAAATTGCAAATTCAACCGTACTTGATTTGCTAAGTGTTATGTATCTGAACAAAAGTCAAATTGGGAAAAGTATTTGCCCTTGGTTGAGTTTGCATACAATAACACTCTGCATTCTTCAACTAACAAGGCTCCGTTTGAAATAGTTTACGGCAAGGTGCTGCTACCACCTATCTTACAAACAAAAGATAAAATCTTTGCAGTAGATGAGTATGTCTGAGATTTGGACACTGCGCTTGCACAAGTTCGGACAGCCATAGAAAGATCTTAAGCTAAGCAGAAAAAGACAGCTGATAAGCATAAGCGAGAGGTTATTTTGATTGGGTGTTACTTAAGTTTGAGAAAGCACGTCTTTGGAATCGGCCAGGTAAGGAAGGCCGGTTTCCTAAGCTTTCGAAAAGGTATTATGGGCCATTCCAAATCTTGCAAAAGATAAATAAAGTGGCTTATAGATTGGTATTGCCCGATCACTGGAAAATACATAATGCATTCCATGTCAGCTTGTTGAGGCCACATGTGGGACCACCTCCTATGGAACCACTTTTGGAAGATCCACCAGAGGTGGATGAACTTGAGGAGGTATTGCAACCTGAGCAGATAGTTTTTCATAAGAAGCGTAAGCATGTAGGTGGCAAGGTAGTACGCAGGTAGTTTGTGAAGTTTAAAAACTATTCGGCTTGGATGCAAAATGGATGGACGAGGATTTTTTTGAGGATTATCTCGAGTTTCTGAAGGCCTGTCTAGAAGCTTTTCAGCTGCGGTCAACTGCTTAAAAGCCAGGGAGAATGTCACAAAATTCCTCACAGCTTCTCTTTTCTACTGTTCATGTGTGGCATATAGAGCCTGACATGACATACATGTATGGCTTGTGGAGCCTGACATGGTGTGTTTGTATGGCATGTGGAGCCTAACATGACAGTACATGTATGGCTCATGGAGCCTGAAATGATAGTACATGTGTGGCTAGTGGGGCCTGAAATGGTGTACATGTATGGCTCATGGAGCCTGACATGATGTGATTTCCTTGGGACTACCTATCCTGGTGATCTTTTGTATTTATGTTCTGGGGAGATTCCAGAAGGATCATGAAGCCCTAGACATTTTACTTGATACAACTGAGCAGATGCTGTTTCTTCCAGTCTAGTTGCACTAATGTGTGTGCATGACTTTGATTTTATATTTGGATGACTTGTCTTGTTTGCCTGGACAATGCCTGAGACTATTGCCTGTGTTGTCCATGGGGCCGGGGACGCTGGGCACCCTGTGGACATTGCGCCTCAACGCATTTCGGGGATAACCAGCTAGCTCTGGGTTCGAGTGGCATTTCACCCCTAACCACAACTCATCCGCTGATTTTTCAACATCAGTCGGTTCGGACCTCCACTTAGCTTCACCCAAGCTTCATCCTGGTCATGGATAGATCACCCAGGTTCGGGTTTATAAGCAGTGACAATTGCCCCAGCAAGACTCGCTTTCGCTACGGCTCCGGGGGGTCTCCCCTTAACCGGGCCACTGCCTATAAGTCGCCGGCTCATTCTTCAACAGGCACGCGGTCAGAGATCCAATTCTCCTCCCACTGCTTGGGAGCTCACGGTTTCATGTTCTATTTCACTCCCCGATGGGGGTTCTTTTCACCTTTCCCTCACGGTACTGCTTCGCTATCGGTCACTCAGGAGTATTTAGCCTTGCAAGGTGGTCCTTGCTGATTCACACGGGATTTCGCGTGCCCCATGCTACTCGGGTTGGAGCGTAAGCCAGCCGTACTTCCGGCTACTGGACTCTCACCATCTGGGGTGCAGTACTCAACTGCTTCGCCTAGCAAAACAAAGCCTTCATCGCTCTCCCACAACCCCGTTTTCACGGTTTAGGCTATTCCCATTTCACTCGCCGTTACTAGGGGAATCGCTTTTGCTTTTTCTTCCTCTGGCTACTAAGATGTTTCAGTTCGCCGGGTACATGTATGTGCACACCTTTTTGGGACTAACAGGTGGTCTACATGTGTTTTGTAGGTGGTAAGCGTCCCTAAAAACCCAATTTATAGCTTTATGATTTCACATACTAATAATTATGGGTGCAGGTCCACACTCACTTATAAGTGACCAGACAACTTATAAGATATTCACATTGGGCAGGACTATTTTAATACATGTGGCAGCCAAAAGGTGGGCACCGGACTTGTTTTGAGCCAACTCATAGTAGGCGCCCCCTTTTGGACCAGAAAAGCACACCACTAAGCTATTTTCAGCGGAGGAACTCTATTACAGGGGGAGAACTCCAGCTTGGGGCTGGCGCATGTTTCTTTGTGCATGGGAGAGCTGGTCAAGCTCTTTTACAGCTTCTTACAGCCATCTACTGCGACCTACCGCAACAGAATTCACCCAAGTGTGAGGCCAAGGATGGTCGACTCCATCTGGAGGGTTTTTTGCTGCTGGCCGACTGTTTACAGCCCAAAAAAGAAGCTGTTGGTCAGGGCACCTGGAGGCAGGAAGGGTTGGTCGATTTGCGTGGGAGGCATCCTCTACTGATCGGAGACCTTCTGGCTAATGAGCTGCTGCTGGACGTTGTGGGTTCTGAGAGATGGTCGACTGTTGTAAACAACCCTTCAAGGCTGGTCGACTTGCTCTGTGAGCCAGACAGGAGGAAGATGAAGATGGGGGGCTGTCCCGGGCTGATGTGGGAGTGCTATGGGCTGTCCATGGTTGTCCTACATGTGCTTTGTGCCGTCTTGTGCTGAGGATTGAATCAAATTCAGCATATGCTTTGTCTTGTTTTCATATTGTACTAGAAGAAACAGGTGCTAGCTAGTGGAGAATCCCTGGGCACCCACAAAGTTGTATTTGAACCAGACTCCTTTTTGGTAATCTAACCATAAAAGCGGGGCGGGGGGGGGGGGGGAGGGTCAGCTCATCCTCTCACCCCTAGTGTGGTGTACTGTGCAGAGCAGTTCTCTCTTTTTTTGATTTGGCATACTTATGTGTTTAATCAATATTTCATGATTGATAAGGTTTCTGTGTTACAGTGGCCCTTCTGTTACATTGTATTCTATTCTATGAGAGAGAGGAAAGACAATGGTCAAAAAGTTCCTCTTGAAATTTAAGAATTATTCGCCATTGGGCGAGAAATGGATACCAGAGGAGTACTTCAAGGACAATCCAAAGATACTTCGAGCTTATGAGGGAGTGGTTAGTCCAGATGTATTTGAAGTACAAACATAGAAGTCTTGCGAACAAGATAGATTCAAGAGGGAGGGATTGTACCTCTAGCCCTCTTCATTGTATAGATATTGAAATGTAATTGATCCTTATTTTTCTTATGTAATGGTTATTTGGACATGCTCTAGTTTGGGTGGCAACGATGCCAGATAACCCAAGGAGCAAGATTTGTATTTGGGTGTGGCAACGATGCCAGATGACCCATTGGACGTCCTTTGTGCCACATACCTTGGATTTCATAGTCGAGCGGTCAGTGCAACCAAATAGCCCAAATGACTATTGATGAACAGTCAAGCGGTCAATGCGACCAGATAGCCTAGATGACTGTGTTGGATTTCATAGTCGGGTGGTCAATGCGACCAGATAGCCCAGATGACTGTGTTGGATTTCATAGTCGGGTGGTCAATGTGACTAGATGGCCCAGATGACAATGCTTGGATTTAAATACGGGAAAAGACCAGATGCACAAGCTCACCAGATGGAGCGGAACACATGGGTATGCTTGGAACACTTGTATTCCACAGTTGATGACAACTGCAATGTAAGAGGGAAGAAATGAAACTATTTGGTCTCTCTAGCTCCATTCACATAATGGAACCCTTGCCCGGACATTGGATAGGTAGAAGAAGGCATGGGTACAGAGACCATATGGTTTGCTTATGAAAAAGCGCCAATTTTAGTCAAAAAGCATCGAAAAGCAAAAAGTCAAACTGACTTGATCGCAAGCCAAGAGCACCACTCGCAAGAAGAGATTGAATTGGACCAAAAAGTAAAAGCTACTTTTTCAAAAAGCAACTCTAAGGCCAAAAAGCAAGGCCCTAAAAGCCAGAACAAGAACTTTAATAAAAGTTGCCCTTATTTGAGTAATATTTTATTATTAAAAATCAAAAGGAGGAAAGCAAAGTGAAAAAGACTAAAAGCATGGATAGCTTTCTGGCAAAAAGCAGGATCCCCTCCTCACGTATAAAAGAAGCATGAACCTCTCTTGAATCACCATGGACAAGGTGTGAAGTACATCATTATCACCTCATTGCTATTGTCCATAGTGCCTACTTCTGTGTGCCGTACCTGCCACCTTTTGGACAGCACTACTACCACCTGCCGCCGGACAGAGCTACCTCCATCGACACCTCTTGTCTGCATGTTGCCACCTGCCAGGGTTGCCACCACCTGCTCTACCCAGCGTTGTTTGCCGCCGCTCCCAATTGATTGGGCTGTATGACTGCCTGTGCGCCGTCAGTGGAACTGCATTGTACACTACCAACCACCGCCGCCTATTGCCAGCACTGCTGCCTACTGTCTCCAACACCAACACCATCTACCGCCAGCACCACCTGGTCTCTGTTGTGCGCCACGAGTGACTGGTTGCGCCGCCTGCACCAGTTGACATTGCTACCTGTGCCGCCTGAACCGCCTGTTGCTACCAACATAATCACTGCCCACCTGACACAGCCGCCACCTATACTACTTGCGCCAGCCAGCTCTGCTTTTCAGCGCAGCCACTGCCATGCTGCCTGCTGTACACTTGCATTGCCTGCTGACCGTCGCCACCGGCGCCTGTGTGCTACCGCCACCACCATCTATGCACCACTGCTACTGATTGGAGCTACCACCGCTTAGCACCGCCACCTGCTATTTTGGGCACTAACTGTGTTGCCCATGGGATTGATACAATTCATACACTTCTATATGGTCTTGTGTGGGCTGTTTCTTCTTCAGTTTGGACAACAAGACTACAATTGATTATCATATACTTTGTCATCTACACATACAACCTGTGTACCTCGTGTACAAGATTGGGATTTGGACTTGGATTTGGATCTGGTACTAGCCCGGTGAGAGATCTTGTGGGTCATCCCTGTGGTGTGCTCATCATTAGGATCTCGTGCCTCGACATCGACATCCATTCCGACTTGGGTTTCTACATCGGCATATTTGTTTGCTTTTTGTATTCATTGATTTATTGATCCTGGCTTGCGAGCCTATTGATTGTTCTTGAATAAAGGGGGTGGGGCCTGTTCCCCGCTCAGTGCGTGTCTTGTGCAAAGTTCCCTAAACCCAAATGCTAAGCACCGAAGGCTGTAGGCGGAATGCCGAATGCCGAATGCCGAACATAGAGTGCCGAATGCGAAAAGCCGACTGCTGAATGCAGAAAGCTGAGCGCTCTGGACTGTCGACCACCCTTGGGCAAACCCGGCCAAGAAAGTAAACACGACAAACTGCTAAATGCGGAAAGCTGAAGGATGAAAGCTTACTGATAAATGCAAAAGCTGAATGTTTGAATGTTGAAGCCGAATGCCGAATGCGGAAAGCCAAACATTGAGTGGCTGAACGGGCAAAGCCGAAAGACCGAAAGCTGAAAGCCGAAGGCTGAATGGGTGACAGGCAAAATCGACAAAAGCAGAAGTTCGATGCCGAAAGCTGATAGCCGAACGTTGAGTGGCTGACCGGGCAAAACCGACAACCTCAAAAGTCCAATGCCGAAAGTTGAAAGCCGGTACTAAAACAACAACGGCAACAACAAAACCAGCACAAATTGGCGAACATAGAAGTCCAATGCCGAAAGCTTCTTACTTGAGCTGAGTGTAGTGTGAGGGAATTCCCAGAATGTACAACATAAATAAATGACACCAATGTACAAAGAGGCAGAAACCCTAAAACTGTGTAAAGTGTGAAATGCGAGAGCGTACCCAAGATGTACGGCGGGGACAACTAATGACACCAACAATGTACATGAGGAGGTAGAAACCCTCGATCTGTGAGAAGTGCCAGAGCTTACCCAGGATGTATGACGGCGGCGTAAAGTAATGACACCACTGTACCACGTGCTTCGCCGCTTCAGAGAATAATGGCATGGAGCTATTGGCTCTGAAACCAAGGCTGTGATGCCAATGTTTTATAGTACTTGTCACCTGAGTCTTCTCTATGGCTGTTTGAGAGAGAACACATGTCGTGTATTGCTATTGGTGATGTCCTTGGCCACTTGTGCATTTGACCTCTTAATTGTGCTATGTCTTGGAGACATACCTTTATGCAGTGATGTTACTTGCTAAGATGTATTACTTTCTTTCCTAGCTTCTTGTTCAAGTTGCCTCCCCTTTGCAGCTCATTTACACCGATACTAATGGTGTCAGAATGTTACATTGTCTTCAGCTTGGTTGCCTTGTCACTATGCATAATTCAGGATTTCTTTTCATCAATATGTGTGGGATTACACCTCTCTTTTATTTTGCCATACACACCACCGCGCAGGTGTTACTGAGAGGTTGCCTTATACTCTCATAGTAATGGCCAGATGTATGCATTGCAGCCCCCACTTGACAGATTTGTTATATCAGCCCATTTCCATTGCTGATTATCACCTTGTCGGCTTGACCATTGACTAAGGTTCCTTTGTTGATATATTAGCTTATGCATTGCTGTTGAAAATTGTACCATAGCACATGTACATGGTGCTTACATCTTCATGCCATTATTTGGTACGAGTGCTGAATCCATTGAGCCTCCTTTGGCTTCAAATCAATCTTCCGTTGAGTGCTGACAATCAACCAATTCAACAACCCAACTTTCCCATATTGCTCCAAATCAGCCACACTTTGATCACGATGCCATGGGTGATGCATTAATTGAAGACGATGTAGTCATTCATGACTCGCAGAGTTCCCCGCTGATAACAAGCTGACTACACTTATGTCACGTCGGACACGCACTACCTCTCGACATGCATCTCATTTTGTTGATATAGCCCTTGTTGCTTCCACATTAAATGAGGAGCCACTTTCTCCTTTTGATGCATTGCAGGATGATGATTGGGTTGATTTGCTTGTGACTGGCCCTGATGAGGGGCAAATTTCAGCTTTCATCGTTGAATTACAGCATGCATTTGATGTTACAGACATGGAGCTTTTGCATTATTATTTGGGTATCTAGATTATTCAGCAAGCTGTTGGATGCCTTATATATCTATGCACTATCCGTCTTGATATTTAGTACGCAATGTCACAGTTAAGCAGATTCATGCATTGCCCTGGCACTCGGCAATGGCAAGCAGTGAAGCGTGTCTTTCATCACATTCAAGGCACTATGGACTTTGCATTGTTTTATAGCAATGCGTCTTCTTTATGCTTGACTGCCTACACTGATAGTGACTGGGTAGGATGTTATGACACTAAGGTGTCAACCAATGGTAAATGTTTCCTTCTTGGAAGTTCATGCATTTCATGGCTCATCAAGAAGCACTCGCGACAGTGGCCACTTCTAGTTGTGAGGCTGAGTACAGGGCAACATTCACAGCTACTGTGAAGTGTGTATGGCTCCGTTGTCTATTGGCAGATCTTGGTATTAGGCAGTCATCTTCTACCACCATTTTCACTGGCAGTTAGAGTGCATTAACAGTCGCGCGGACTCTAGTTTTTCATGTGCGGACACAACACATAGAGGTGCATTATAATTATGTCAGGAAAAGGCTCCATGCAGGAGAGATAGCCTCCAACAATGGCCACCATGTAAGAATAACCAAAAGAAGTTCTTCTGTATGAGTGCCAAAGTCTCTTTTGAATCAATGGGGTAATGTCATAAATCTCTCAATGCGGCCTGAGTGTAGAAATCCTCTTAATCTATCTAAGCACTACCGACAGTGTAGCTGGAAAAAGGCGGACTCTTCATTGGATTGGCTACTCCCACACACCAGAATCCCAATGAAGATATCCGGTAGGACATCAACCATAGAACCATAAGCACCAAGCCTCGTCGATCACAATATCAGGGGGAGGATCAATATGCAAGTGCTTCCTTGAGCGACTAACTACTCTCATTGGATGAAGGTCAATCTTTGGAATAATTTCCTATGTGTCACATCTCAGTAATCTCCATCTTGGCTAGATAGAATTAAAAACACAGTCTCCCTCCTCATCCTGATCAAGGAAGGCTAACACCTATAATGGCTTTGCGGACTAATCTTTGCAGCTGGCCAACGCATCCAGAGAGAAGCACCAACATGAGGCAATGAACCAAGCTGAGGCCTGCAGTACTTGGTTAACCACCAAGGCTCTGGAGGCTAGATCCAATCTCCTAGAACTCCAATGAAGAAGTTTCTTCCTTACGCTCTTATGTGCAAACCATTGTGTAGGCGATATATCAGCCCCAACTTGACACCCTGAATATCTGGCAGTATAGCCTCTGTCAATCCAAGTAAGCCTAAGCTATACACCCCAATTGACTCTTTACGAGTCACTAATCCAAAAACCAACAGATTTATGCCAATCCCCTGCAGCCAGGCAAAACTCCTCCAACGCAATCTGAAAGGAACATAAACATATGTGTGAGGCCTAGAGGAACATAGGAGTATCATCATCAGCAAGCTCAGAGTTCAAAAGCTTGTCCTAACTGCGCAATGGCAGACTCAAACTAGAAACCCACCTTTGTTAAGTAACTTAGGATCTCTATCATGGATAATTTCAACTGGCAGCCATAAAAGCTAAACAAAGGCATGATGTGGAGTATTTCCTTGGAAATGTTCCCAAGGGGAGCCATTAGGGCAGGATAGCTTGGCTTACAAGAGGTGAAGCCTTAGGTCTTTTATGAAGGGACACCTAAAAAATCATGCATCTATGCAGATGGAGGCATGGTGCTGATTATTTTCTTCAATATAGTTCCAAATTGTGACAACACGACATGGGCGCTGGACAACGACACCGCTGGGAGCCAGCTTTGGGCAGCAGGTAGAATGGATCAGCAGGCCAGTCAGGTTTGCAGCACATTTGGAAGGGCAGAAGCAGGTCATGCAGGCAATAGCAGTGTGGCCATACAGGCCAAACATGTGATGGATGGTTCTGAGCAGACATTGGATTTAGATGGACAGTGGACAAGGCAATCATGGTGTGTGAAAGAAGAACCTCAACTATAAAGTGACATCATGGGCTGATTGCAGGCCGACCAATTCACGCCCTGAATGATACAGCCAAGTTGCCAACCAGGAGAATTTGGCCTAGAAATAGGTCGTCTCCCTTTCCACAGATATTCAGAGTCAGTTGGCTACCTTCTAGAGCACTTGAGCAGCCAAGAGAAGGGCCTAGTGTGGGGTTAATTCAGGACTGAATAGCAGGAGCAGTGTTTTCCGTCAACATGAAAGCACAAGACTCCTCCCCCCCCAATGTGAAAGGCTCCCTCTTCTTACATGGGTATTCGTGTTGCAAAAATTAGCCGAAGGAGCCAACAATAGCTTTCCTTATCAAATTGGGCTTCATTAAATAACCATATGTCCATACATATATAAGGTTTTTCACTCCAACCATAAAAAATGTGTGGAGTAATATCAAATCCAAAAAAGTGACACATGGCTAACCAAAATTATACTCGGTATGACACCATAGGGCCGTTGATCAGAGTATAATTCTTGTTTGTAAGCTTCCGCATGTTACACCACACCTTACTATGCACTTCCAATTCCAATAAACTCTTGGACTACTACAAATTGTAATAGTACTGAACCCAACATATGCACTCCACCCGGAGTGGGTAGGCTCATGGTTGGCTCAGACAGTGGTGCCCGCCTTGCTGTATGCAGTCCTGATTTCCAATTCTGCAGAGGGGCTACAGAGACAGTGAAGAGATTTTGTGACTAAATAGTAAAGAGGCCTCACCATCAACCTCGGCAAAACCAAGAGTGCAGGCTGGCCGGTCCTTTGTCTATAGAGGAATCTGGATGGAGATCATCTCATCTTATGTCTACCTCGGAGTGGTCTTCACAGGCCTGACCTTCTCCATAATACCACCAGCTGGCAGCTGCCAACGCATGCCTTGCAAGAGGATACACATCCCTAGCATGCCTGGAGAGACAATGTTTCCAGGTCCACTTCTAGAAGCCTCATGCTAATTGTTGGCTGTTTGACACTTTGGTGCGCCCAGCAGCGATGTACGGTGCCCCTTTTTGGGGACCAGATCTTGGGAGTGGATGATTGGCGGAGTACAGAGAGACTGCAGGTGATGATACTCTCACATATGATCCAGAGTAAGCCATCAATGCCGCATGAGATCATCGTAGCTGAGTTTGGAGCATTCTCTCGTCATAGATGCACTCTTTCAAACCATCACTTAGATACATGTATATACAGTTGTTGCAGATCGGCTCTTGAGTCCTTCATGTAGCTTACCCGAGAGGGGTAGAGCAGGTCTTGCTATTCACAGGTGGTTAGCTAATTTGACAGACATGGCCTTCAGATGGACCGCCTCCCTCCCTTCAAGTATAGCCTTGATTTACCATATCTTGATCTTGACCACAACAGCCTTATCCGCCTTGATCTGTCAGGGCTGCACACGAGCTGCACAAGGGTGTTCCACTAGAGCTCACTACAAAACTCTAGTTTTACAGATAACATTTTTTACGAGTTTCAAAGGATGGATTTATTGTGAGCCTTGGCTATCTTCAGAGGCATATCTCACATGCCACAATTAGCCATCTTCGGGTATCATCCCACCGTCTACGGGTTGAGTCCGGAAGTGCAGATCGTACCCCTCGGGAGGTGGCAGGGTATGCACAACAAGCGAGGTCGAGACGAAGCAGCATTACATGTTCAGATGCCCATCTTACTATCAGATTCGGGGGAGATTTCATGCTCTTCCGAGATGGATTCGGCCCTCTCTCATGGGTTACGCATTATGCTGACCAGAGATGTCGGGGGCTATACCTACTGGAGCTTGGCCACTGCTACGCGACCATGTTCAAATGGCACCTAGGGGAGTCACAGCCAGCGAGATGCCTCTCAGACATCTGTTACTGACTTCTGCAGATTGCATTCACCCACGCCAAAGAGTGCCATCCAAGCTTTACAGGTCTGAGGGATCATACAAGTTAAAAACTACACCCCACCCACTCGTGGGATCCTTTGGCCCCACGCACCCATGGCGTCACTACTGAGAGCACAATCCCTCCTAAGAGCTAGACACCCCCGTGTCCAGGGATTCAGGCCTACGGCCTATCAGTTGCAGATCCAGGACATACTCCACTGCATTGGATAATAGAGAGAATTGGATTATTGAATTATACGGGGTGGCTTACCGTTGTATATTGTTTGTAGCCTATGGCTGATGGAAGTGTGCTACCATCTATGTTCTCTTATAATTATTTATGTGTATGCGATTATTTACAAATACTTGGATTGCTTCACGGATGTGCTTATGTGTGACTTGTAGTTGGGCAGACAATCACATAATGGACAACTGATTTTGAGGGTGTTTCATAGTGTGCACTCCCCGAGAGAAAGGGAAAGGTGTGTATCCCACTCATCATCTGGCTCCCTGCTCCGTCTTGTCCAACATTAATAAAAAAAGGGTGGGGCAACAAGTGGCTAGGTGGTTGTGTGTGTGTGTGTGTGTGTGTGTGTGTGAGAGAGAGAGAGAGAGGGTCCGCTTGCATATGGTGGCGCGTAGGTGGGCGCTTTTTCAGGATATGTGTTTGCAGGAGCAGCCTTGGGTATTCATGGCTTGTGACTTGATTGAGTTGGAGGGATTGTCACATGGACGGACACGTGTGCAGGCTTCATGGTGGGACATTGTGAATGTGGCTCATCTTGTCCGTATTCGCTCATCTCACATTTTATCGCATATTCTCCTTTCTTGGCATGAAGTTCTATTATTGGCTCGGTGGGATCCTGGTCATGAAAGACTACTTTTGAACTCTTTGCAGTTCGAAACATTTGTGGAGTCGCGTGTCATTGTTTGGCCAGAAAGAGATGCTTCACGCATACGACTCAACCGCATGGTCAGGTTAGGCTTGGTTAGAATCCGAGATGCTGTGATACCTGGTCATGACAGACCATATTCGTTTCGTCGTATTCGGCAGCACTTTAGGGTTCCTCGGACATTTCAACCACTATGGGTTGACATCATGCATGCAGTTGAGCCTTTTACTCCATTGCCTCGGCCATCTGCAGATCAGCCTTGGCTTGATTGGGCACTATGTAAACCTGGTGACTTGATATCACTTTCAGCTAACCATGTCTATCATAAGCTCGTATCAGAGAAAGATTGGGTTTCAGCCAAGGCCAATAAGGTGTGGGGATTGCACAAGTCTAAATCATGGTGGCAGAAAACTCTTATGTGTGGTTGGCAGTCTAAACTTCCTTACCAAGGTAAGGTTTTCATTTGGAGGATGTTGGTGGGAGGGTTACCTACACGGGATCAGCTCAGCCGTCATAAAATTACATTGGCCTCTTGCTTCTTCTGCACGACATGCACTGAAACAATTATGCATCTGTTCATGAGTTGTCCAGTGGCCCGTCAGATTTGGTCTTTTGTCTCTCGCGTTTGGGAGGCAGTAGAGAGGTCTACTGTTTCGGCTCATCATTGGATATTTGGGATTTGTCCTCAAGTCATTACTTCGGACAGTCACCTTGTGATATTCCATTTCCTTAGATGGACAGGACTTTGGCATATTTAGACTACACGGAATGGGTTCATCTTTGATTCCTTGTCTGGAATACATGGGCACATTCTACGTATCCGCAGTTTGCTACTTTGGCAGTTTTCTTCTCTTCTCTCAGCTCAGCTACTGGATGCAGATGTTATTTCGTTATGGTCTACGGCGGCTCGGCTGGCTCATCTTTGATGCTTTTATCTAGGATGCTTATTTGGCTAGGAGGCTTTCTTATTAGTGTACAGGTTTGCATGGTCATGATCCTTTAGAGGATCTTTTGTGGGGGTTTTTTTGGGGCCATAGGTTCTGTGTGAGCCATGTGGCTGATGTACATTTTACATATAATATAAAACACCATTTCACGGGGGGGGGGGGGGGGGGGGGGGGGGGGGGAAAGAGAGAGAGAGAGGGAGGGAGAGCGAGAGAGAGAAAGAAAGAAAGAAAGAAAGATTTTTTTACGTCTACAAAAGACCCAAAGGATCTATGAGACCAATAGTACTACATGCTGATCTGTGGGTAATTGCATGCCAAGTTCCAACAAAACAAAACATGAAAGGAAGAAATCTAGCTACCCAAAGAATAGGCCCCACGTACTATGCAAGTCCTACATGTACAATGTCATCAACCCAACAAGCCATGTGATATCCTCATCCAATAAAAGTACCATACTCCATGACAGAGTGTAGAGCTGTGATAAAGTCCACCTCCTGTGGTCCATGTCTCCAGAGAATATTCTGGATCTATAACAATCGGGTGGAAGGTCCAGATCTCTAGGGGCAGGGACGTCAGGCTCTCAAGAGGGATTGGGCTCTCTTAGATCTGAGAAGCATCCCGCTGGCTGCAACCTTCTGGGCACTCTGTGTGCGCACGCGCGAGAGCGAAAGAGAGAGAGAGTGGAAGGTCCGGATCTCTGAGTGTGGGGAAGTTTGGCTCTCAAAAGGGATCGGGTCTGAGAAGCATTCCACTGGCTGCAACGAGAGAGAGAGAGAGCTTCAACAAAACTCCCATGTTACCTCATAGCTGAGCATCTTGTAGCCACCTCCATAAGATCATGACAGCCGTAAATGGCCTACCAGAGGCCATTTCCCTACTATTCAGGTTGCTCTAGAAAAAATTAGCATAAAAAATAGAATTAAGCTTGAGTTCAACTTGAATGTATGCTTCAAACAACCACTTGAATGTACGTGTGTGCGTGCGTGAGAGAGAGAGAGGTCCATGTCTCCAGAGAGTGTCCTGGATCTATAACTAATGGGTGGAAGGTCTGGATCTCTGGGGGTGGTGAAGTATGGCTCTCAAAAGGGATCGGGCTCTCTTAGGTCTGAGAAGCATCCCACTGGCTGCAACCTCCTAAAGAGAGAGAGAGAGAGAGAGAGAGAGAGCTTCAACAAAACTCCCATGTCGCCTCATAGCTGAGCATCTTGTAGCCACCTCTCTAAGATCACGACAGCCATGAATGGCCTACCAGAGGCCATTTCCCTACTCTTCAGGTTGCTCTAGAAAAAAGGGCGGTTGGTAGCATAAAAAATAGAAGCTTGAGTTCAACTTGAATGTATACTTGAAAAGGTAATAATGCCATGAAAGAATAATATTTTTACCAGCTTATTTTCAAGATCTTGCCAAACCAAAGAATCCGATGATAGAACCACAGAGACTAGGCCCAAAGTGTCCACGTGAAAGTTGGCATCCAGTAGGACATCTTCGCAGCTGCTAACAATGCTTGCAGCCCCATCGAAACGCCTATATCTTTCATATTTAGCCTGGCTTTCCCACAAACCAGCATCAAGCCGTGACCTCTTCTTCCCATCTTCTATTGGGGATGACTCAACCAAAACCTCACCCATGTCCGCCATCTGTAGAAGCTTCTTTGTGGACTTCTCAAGATGACAGCCCTGGATTTCTTCTCTGCAACAACCACAAACTTTCATATAAAAAAGGTAGACCATGCTTGGAATAAAACATTATGAAAATGAGGCCTAATGTCGAAACAGTATACTTCAATTTCATAAGGCCCTGGACACTCTAGGAGCAACAGCCATCAACCACGAGCTAATTGAGGCATTCAACTCTCTGACAGTTTTACTGAAGCAAGCAAGGCTCATTGGTAAGACGTAATTACTTGTTTTTGACAGCTTTAAGGTTACATCCCATTACGCTTAGGCATCCACATATATACATAGGTGGCCATCTACAGGCAGGACAGTCAAGGATCGACAACTGTGATGCACACTCTCAGATGGTTCAAATCAGACAATGAGCGTGAATTTGGTCTCATACAGCTCACAGGCAGCCTGTAGTAGGGACCAGTGTCCTAAGTCAAGCGCTTTTCACACATGGATGCAGGTAGACCACGACCTCATGCTGTGTGGGCAGGCCATTTGGGCAGCAGGCAGGTCAGACAATGTCTGAGCAGCCTGCATGTGTGCAGAGAAGGCAACAGGTGTTGGCAAATCATTTGTTGAGCCTTCGTACTTGTAAACATAATATTTTTGAACCAAATGCATGTCTTCAGGCAGACTAACCCAGGCATTCATGCCTACAACCTATGCAAAGAGGGCCTATAAGAAGGCAACCCAGCACCTTTTTCTCCATCAACGAGGTTGAGCTTGAACCTTTGCCTGCATCAAAATGTGGAGCAGAGTTGTTGCTTGAACAGAATATTCTTTACTATTCTTAGTTTTCAGCCTCAGCCCACTTTGGCAGACAAGTACATAGAGTACTTCGTCTCAGAAGTGATAGCACTAGTTTAGGCCTGTGTGTACATATTAATTCTGTAAGTCTTAAGTTGCTCTCTATTTCTCTGTTATTGTTTGCAATTTAGACAGATAGGCTTTACATTTGGTACCATAGCTTATGTTTAATAGATAGATGCTTTTAATGACAAGGTTGCTTGCTGTTGCTTGTAGGCCCGTTGAGCAGTCAAGATGAGATGCTTCCTTGGTTGGGAAAGAAGTTTTCCTTCATATCTCAAGTCTTCAGCTGAAGCTCACGAAGGTGGTTCCAAAGTGCAAATAGGGTTGACCGTAAACGGCGAGATCACTGCCAAGCTCAACCTGCAGCAGGATCATAGCAGTTAAGATCATTAAGTAAGCTAAACAAACCGGACAAGTTTTTTTAAGTCCAGATGGTACTCAAAATGGATTTCCTTCAGTATGTTCCAAATGAGTGTATTCATGAGGATCAACTGTCTAAGCCCAACATGGAGTTGGTGGATATTGATCTGCATGTGCATAGCCAAGGGACTATAGGTGGGTGCACGTTTAAGGTTCAACAATGCAGCCTCTACATTTATGGCATTTTCATCTGTGGAATTTTTTTATATTTTGCAAATAATTTTTTCTCAATCCATCTGAGCATATGCACTAGTGGGAAGGTATGCTTAAGTAACTCATGGAATGTAGTCTATCAAGAGAATTCTCAGCAAGAGATTTCTGAACCAATACTTGTGCAGGAGGATTCTCATCAGGTGCAAGTACTTATTCAGGAGTTGCTTGATCCAATGCTTAGATAGGAATGAGACATTAATTATTTTGCGAACAAGATAGACAAATAGAGTAAAGAATGCAACAAATCTACAATGTACAAACAATTAAAACTTCAAAGAGAACAATTTTTAAAAGAAGTAGCACCTAGCCATGTCCATAGTTAAGGCACTCTAAAAGGAGAATATCAAATAGAGCTTATAATATCATCCAAACTCTCATTCGTAGCTGCATCGAGAGCTGGTGAAGCTAGAAGCTCATCGGAATCTGAATCCGATTCTCCCTTCATCGATATGAAGCTCTCATTGTCAAGATTACCACTTGCAACTTGAGCCAAAAGGCGCAAGTTGGCTGCCACATACAACAAATCATTTGTTCTAGCTGTTAACAAGCGGTTCCTCTTCTTTGAGGCAACATGGCTAAAGACACTCCATAGTTGCTCAATAGGAGAGGAACTTGCATTCTGACTAAGTATGCGGATGGCAAGACATTGAAGATCTGGAGTTGTAGCTCCATAATCCTCCCACCAAAGAGGCCCTCCCACATGTGTCATGTCCACCTACGCATCTACAGAACCGAACTTTCTAGCTTTGCTTCTATACAAGAAGAGTTGGCTTCTAAGTGCTCTACATACCATAGCATCTAGAACCAGTCTCGCAAGAATAAGATCCCAACCTTCCAAGACTTCTCTATCCATCTCTTGCCCATTGCCCTGGAACTCCGGATCTAGCACAAATGCAACCGCATGCATATTTGAATGGTATTGATCCCACCTGTCCTGACATAGTTTTGGGAGTTGCTCTCGCTTGTGTTCATCTACTTCCAGCTCCTTGATGCACTCCACCATCTTGTCGATACCTTTGTACACCTTGCCAATGCATGGCTTTCTGCTATCTACAATTTGGAGCATGTGGATGATAGGCTTGGTGATGCTTCACTTCACCCCATAAGTTGTCATCCATGATTTGGCTATAGCATGATCTTCCCTATGCCGTGTGAGAGGTGGGCCAATTGTTCCACTCATCACTCACCACTATCTGCTTGAGAACATTGTGCGCCTTGGTCAACCTCTCCAGCATGAGAAAGTTGTAGGCGAAGCGGGTTCCAGAATATTTGAGCAAGTCCTTGTTTAGAGACCTTCTCCTGAACTCGGATAGAATGAATTGGTGCCGCGTAATGAAGCTAACAATCTCTTTACCCTATGCTATGCACGGAGCAACCCAAGGGCGGGCATCAATGTCCTTCAAGAGATTATTCAATCCATGTGCAATGCATGGAGTGAATGTGATGCACGGGTACTGTCACCATTTGGTCCATCTCCATTTCTGGAGCCACTTCTATGGGACTGTCACTCCATAGAGCGGCCAGATTTGTGCCATGTTCACATGGGGCCAGGCCAGTGTCCCATGTGAAAGGGCCAATCTTTTGGTGTCACATGGATGAGAGCCAGATTAGTGCCACTCATGTGTGACCAGTGCTACGTCACATGGACGGAAACCAGTTTCGTGCCACCCGTGTGTGACCTACTTCGTGCTGTATGGACGGGAGCCTGTTGGTGCCACCCGCGTATGGCCAAGATGGCGTCTGAACTATGGGATTGTCACTCCATAGGAAGACCAGGACATATTTATATTTCTGTCACGCCAGTTTTGTGCCCAACAAGAACTTCTTGTACAAGTTTCATGAAAGGGAGATTTCGTCCATTAATGTGCACATGCATTTATGCCTACATGCATAAATTTGTTTTCGCATGACTTGTTTGCGTGTGCCTGCCTCTTATACTGTGCCAGTACACTGGACGAGGACGCCCCTAGTGTACCGTGGAGTGCTGTTTGCTGACTCGGTGGTGTGGCGTGTGAACAGGTGGTAAGTATTTCCATTTTGGCCCTTTTAAAAGGTAAAATCCATAAACTATGGTTAACTTTAATGTTTATAAGCTAATGTGTTCACAGACATTTTAAAAAGGAGCCGGACATTTTCTTTTGATGGTGCCCATAGTATTAAATTGGTTTTAAGGCTTTATAACCTTTTAAAAAAGGTATTGAATGAAATATTAATATTTTATGCCCCACGTGGGTGGTGGCTGAATTTTTCTCTCCATCACCTACTCTCTTTCTCTCTCCATCACTTGGTATTCTACTCCATTTTTTTGTACTCGCCTGCTGCCCACCTCAATGGAACAGGCTGCCTGTGTGCTGTACGGCTGAAGTACCTGCTGTACCTGCCTCAATGGAACAGGCTGCCTGTGTGCTGTACAGCTGAAGTACCTGCTGTACCTGCCTCCCACCTGTACACGTGTGCTGTAAGGCTACTGAAAACTGTACCTGCCTGCTCTGAACCAGCCTGTAGTTGCTGCCCATGTGCTGAATCTGCAAGTACAGCACCCTGATGTACCTGCTGTACCTGCTGCAAAATCTGAATAGCACTTGGCTGGTTGTACCTGCACACGTGTGGAGCATCTAATATACCTTTTGTACCTGCATAGTACCTGGCTGATTATACCTGCACACATGTGAAGCATTTAATGTACCTGTTGTAAGTACAATACCTGCATAGTACTTGGCTGGTTGTACCTGCACACGTGTGAAGCATTTAATGTATCTACTGCAAGTACAGAACCTGAATACTATCTGGCTATACCTAATGTGCCTAATTGTACCTTCTACAAATTGTACCTGTTGTACCTAGATTGTACTCACCGTACCAGTGCAGAAGCAAAGAATGTATATGCTGACCATGCTCAAGAATGTTCTTCTTGGTGTGGTCAGTATATTTCCCTATGTGGTGTTGTTAACCGCGCTCTCAGAGCTTCTGAGAGCCAGTGAAGGTTTGACTCACTAGAGAATTTGGGAGCAAAGCTCATTGGGGAGAACCAGGTCATGTCCCTCCACGGTGTACCCTAGGCCTATGTTAGTATGGGTATGCCTGGTCCCGGAAAACCAGTGAAAGGCAGGTGTGCACCCAGTGAAGGTAGGAATGAGCCTGTGATTTGAGGCTACTCCGACCAACACATCTTCATCAACTTGAACCAGTTTGTTTGGTTGTTTTCACTCCCTGGTGGAGAAATCTCGCCTATCAAGCCCGTAACACTTGTACATATAAATACTCCAAGAAATACAAAATGTATTGAGAGGGGGCCCGGCCCTTTCCAGCCCAGTGCTGGTGTCATGTGTATTTCCAATATTTACGTTGCTGATGTTGTTTCCATTGTTAATATCAGTTAAATTAAGTGTTCTAAATATGTGTATATTGTCTTCCGATCTGTAGGTCTCCCGTAGGGAGCGGTCACATTGGTATGAGAGCCCGGTCATCTCTCTTTCTCAAGAGGAGACACGAAGTTTTGAGATTGGAAGCAAGTACAAACACTTGACTCAATGGACAGCCAGGGCAACCCATTGGAAGTGCCGAATTCGAGGGGCCAATCAAGTGCTTCATGGGATTCCGATGCATTGCATGGAAGGCATAAGCCTCTTGAGAGAGTCTATGACAGTGCATTCATGGGACAGCCATCACGTGGTAAAGAACCCATGCATGAGGAAGAGCCCGATGCATTAAGGGCTGAGTTGGAGCACATGAAGAGGCTCTTGCAGGCAAAAGAGCAAGAGTTGAAATTCTTGCATAAGGACCCCCATGTACAAAGTGTCATAGAAGACAAGAGTTGAAATTCTTGCATAAGGACCCCCATGTACAAAGCTGATGCTATGGTGGACATGACTTTTGAGTCTATGGCTCGAGAAGTGGGCAAGAAGCCAAGGGAGTTGGCACTCTCTTATCTTATCCGAAAGGGTGACCTAAAAGAGGGAGAGGATGGACAGCTCATGTTCAAGAATCCACCCCGTTTGAAGCATGGAGACCCAACCTCTCAAAGGTTGAGATCATTTTTGCATAAAGAAGAAGTATCGATCACTTCTCGCCATGCATCCACTCCTCATGGCACAGGAGGAAACCGATTCATGCATGCTGAACGCCATATGGATTCCAAGTATGTACATCATGGGGACAGTGTCGGTATGCAAGCCAAAAGACCTTGCCTATTGAGTTGTCTCGTGGCGAGACAAGGCATCTTTCAGCCAGGGTTGTTTTCGTACGGCGTACGACGCCTTATTGTACGGAATACCGTACGGATTTTTTCAAAAAAATAAAAAAATTTCTGAAAATTTTTTTTCGAAAATATTTTTTTTTTCCCAAAAAAGTTAAATTTTTTGGAAGCTAGTGGTCTTTTTTTTGCTTATCTATGGCTATTTGAGCTTCCTCTGTACTATGATGCTTCCCTCCTTTCTAAAATACTCCATATCAGGACTTGGAAATACCTAAGTTTATAAGTATTTTTTTAAAACACTGTATTTTATCGTACGATAAGAAAAAAATTTATATCGTACCGTATTTTCCCATACAGTATCATATCGTACGAACCATACGGTATCGTACCTGACAACTATGCTTTCAACCAGGTCATATGCAGTGGGCCCACAAGAACCAAAGACCCATGTCACTTTGCTTAGTGAAACACCTACATTGCAGAACCCTCAGATATCATCTAGTATTTATCAGAATATTTAGTAGGAATTTTCTAGTATTTTTCCCATAATTTCCAGTATTTTATACATCATTTAGGTATTTTATGTGGACATGAGCAGTCGGCCAGCCCTGTAGCCAGCCGACTAGCTCATGTGGCCCATATAAATAGCTAAGCATGGTATTCATTCATTCATTCATCATATTCAGCATAGAGCATTCAAGCGCTTGGAGCCTTCAGCACAAGGAGCATAAAGCGATTGCAGTTTCCAGCCAGCATACCTCAGCGTTTTCCTCCTACAGCACTCGGTGCATCAACGCATGAGCATACATCAGCAAAACGCAGCAGTTTCAGCATTCAGCTAGCATTCCACATTGCGTTTTCTACATCCATACAGTTTTCAGCATTAATCTACTCATCGTTTTGCTCCAGCCACTTGGTGAAGGTAAAACGCAGCATTCATACACAGTCTGGAACAGTCCCAAACAAACCCTCTCTCAGCCTCAGCTTTGCATCCCTCCCTCATTCCATTGGGAAGAGTGCATAGGCTCGAGATTGGACATCATTGGTGCTTCTACAGTCGTGTATAGTTCAGCCCAACTCTCGGTCTTCAGAGGTCTTGCGTTTGGCTTATCGTCAGTCACACCGTTAGTCTCTTCAAAGATAATAAAGCAAATACTATCTCGGTAACGGGATAGGGGGCCCTTCAATGGGTAATTCGGGACCCCATACGGTGTCCAGTTCTCATCTCTCTCTCTCTCTCTCTCTCTCTCTCTCAAATCTCTTAAAAGTTTGAAGTCTTAAAGTGGATTGCTAAACTCGTGAAACTCAAGATACAGAAGACGGTGTGAGCATTTGTGTGACAGGATTCTCCAATACGAATACTTCCGCTACATGTTACATTGTTATCAGATTCAGCTTGTCTACACACACCATGTCCTAGCGTGAGGGCATCCTTGGATGGTTAGATTGCGTTCCGGCACAACCACCGACTTCAGCATCATGTCTACAGAGGAGAGTACCCATCAGCCGGAAGATGTCTCCCCCGAAGGAGACATTGCTCTTCCGACTACAGTAGACACCATAGCTCTTCTTAGAGCTCAAAACCAGCTGCTCATGGAGCATCTCCAACTCTTGGAGGCAACAGCAGCACGTCCTTCTCCGCCTCCAGCCCCCGACTACATCTCCCTCTTCTTTCAGATGGAACAACAAAGAAGAGAAGACGAGGCCAGACGGAGAGAAGAAAAAGCAAAAGCAGAAGCAAGAAAACAACAAGAAAAAGCAGAAAACCGGAACTATAAGGAAGCCCAACGCATGATCGATGAAGACCCGTCAGGCTGAACTCGCCGCTCGGGAGCACCAACGAGAGCTCGATCGAGAACGTATGTTAGTCGTTCACCAAAGGGAAAAGGAGGCCATTCATCTTAGATAACAGCACCTCTCTTCAGCTTCCCCCGCCTCAGGTGCCACCAGCCAGCAGTCCGCAGCATCAACTACCGTCATTCGCAGTCAACCAAATTTCAATAAGTATGATGGTAAGTGTGATCATTTAGCAGTTAATCAGTTCATTGATCAATTTACTGCTCATTTTCCATTAGCTAGGATCATAGATCCTCAGGATAGAGTCCACGTAGCGGCTCCCCATCTCACTGGTGAGGCAGTCACTTGGTGGCAGCATTGGTCTAATCTTCATACAAACCAGACCACATGTGTCACAGCTTTTAGCTGGGATACATTTGTCCATGACCTAAAGACCATATTTCTCCCACCCCAGTATATATGACTAGCCTGGCAGACAAGTTCTATGGACTCAAACAGAACGGGTCACCCGTGCTTCAGTTTTCTGGCAAGGTTATTACTTTAGCACAGTAGTTAGGGTTATCTGAGCAGATCGAGATGGTCAATTCATTCGTGGATTAGATCCTAACATCCGGTTCACAGTTCGTAACTTTGAACCCAATACATATGACCGGGCTTTGACTCTCGCTCAAAATGAAGAAATGAAGATGAACGGAGGCAAGCCCAAGCAGTTATCACAGTCGAGTACCAAACCCCAACTGGGGAAGGGCAATTCGTCTTCTAAAGACACTAAGACAGACAACAGTCCTAGCTCTAGTTCAGGGGGTAAGGAATCCAAGCCTAAGAAAACCCCCGAGAAAAAGACTAAAGGAGGCATCACTGGAGGCTATCAATCAGAAAACCGATGTTTTTTCTGTCATACCATTGGGCATGGTAAGAAGGATTGTCCAAAAAGGCAATTACAAAGAAAAACTTTGTTTCTCTTGTCTTGAGCCGAGACATGATAAAAGGAATTGTCCTAATTCCCAAGGACAAGAACTTAGTGGGAATGGTAATGATAAGCCTAAAGAAATGCACACTTTAATTATTTTCATTGGGAAAAATACTTTTGAGAAGCTATTTGCATAATACACTAACATTTGAGTATAAAGGAAAATTTATTACATTGCAAGGAGAGCACAATGTACCATCTTCTCCTTTGATATGTAATTCTGTTATGCAATGTCTCAGTTTAAAAACCATTGTGAAAATTTTGATTCAAGTATTTGTGAAGTAGTTAACTCTTCTTTAAACAATTTATTAGAAGAATTTAAAGATGTTATTTTGGAAACATTGCCAAAAGCTTTTCAAAGCCAATTAGTAAGTCATCTTATAGAATAAGTTTGACTGAAACACAAGAAGTTGCTGAATATTTAGAACAAGGCTTTATTAGGCCAAGTAAGTCTCTCTAGACTTCATCAATATTATTGGTGAAGAAAAAAGATGCATATATATTCACTTGTACATATATTATTATGGATTAAATTCAATCACAATAAAAAATAAATTTTCTATTTCTAGGATAGATGAGTTATTTGATCAATTCAAAGGTGCTAAATATTTTGGTAAGATAGATTTAAAGTCTGAATATCATCAAGTAAAAGTTAGAATTGAATATATGCCAAAAACAGCATTTAGGACATCTTTTGGGCACTTTGAGTTTTTAGTTATGTCTTTTGGTCTAGCTAATGTTCTCGCTACTTCTATATTTAGGAAAATCCATGGTGGTTTTTATTGATGATATATTAGTCTTTAGTTAAAATAAACAAGAACATATTGAGCACCTTAGAAAAGCATTTCAATTATAGAGGAAAAACAAATTATTTAATTTTAAAACAAAAACTAAATTATTTGAAAGTAAAAGTTGAACAAAGCTCAAGTAATTATTCAACTTATGAAAAAGAACTATTTGCAATTGTGCATGCTTTTTTAAAGTAGCGTCATTATTTGTATAGTGCCACTTTGGAAGTATTGTCTAACCATGAAAGTCTTAAATGGTTAAGTACCCAAAAGGAGTTAAAAGGTAGGAAGGGACTGAAATCCTACAAGAGTTTGATTTTCAAATCAAATATAGAAAAAGAAAATTTAACGTCGTGAGACAGATGCTCTTAGTCGAGCACCCATGATAAATGAGTTGAGTTTTACTCAAGTAGAAAGTGAGTTGTTGGCTCACTTAAACGAAAAATGTGCTAATGACCCTAGCTATCAAGTAGTTTGGAATTACTTGATTAAAAGAGACAACTCTCAAATAGGAAAATGCAGCTACTAGTGATAAAAGGGTATCACTTAAAAAGATAGTGGTTCAGATTAAAAGAGACAACTCTCAAATAGGAAAATGCAGCTACTAGTGATAAAAGGGTATCACTTAAAAAGATAGTGGTTCAAAGGAATCACTTAATAAAGGATCAAAAGTGAAAAAGATCGTTAATGCCTGGTAAAGATAGTTAATGCCCGATAAAAGCGACATGTCTATCTGTAAATAAGAGTCTAAATCCTTGGAAAAGAGGAAAGACTATAAATTCTCATGGTGGTGATATATCGTAAAGGTATGAGTGTGTGATTGTAAAAGAAAGTAATGACATGTACTCATTTGTGAAAAGAAAAGTTGACCATATTAAAGAGAGGCATTATTACGAGTGGTTATGGATTCCATAATGGTAGTAGACATGGTACAAGGAACCTTATAATTGTTTTTATATATGCATAAAAAGTTATCAAGCAAATAAGTTGCTTGAAAAAAGTCTACCAATAAAAAGAAATGTCTATGTGGACATTGTTTCACTTATTGAAGTGTAACGAAAAAGAAGTTATTACCTAGATCCAAATTCAAAGACGTCCAAACTTTTAAAAGGCAGGGTCTAGTGTTAATGACCGGTTACTCAAGGTACTTGGGGGGACGCCTAGTGATGTGTGCTATGCCAACGTACGAGTAATCGAAAGGACTTGACCGAGCAAGGTTGAGGTTGTCTCATCCACAAAAGAATTTCTCGATTGAGTCGACGGTCGAGAAGTAAAAGGAATTGGCCAAGGGGGGTAAATGGTTACTTTAATTGTTACAAGACTGAGTATTTTACCTCTTTTTCTTAAGCATTGTGATCATGTTTAAACATGTTTAGCATTCACAATCATGTTTAATCCTGTATATTTATGTGTAAGTTTGTACACGTGTGTGGATGCAGATACATGTTTGGTGTGTGTGTGTACATGTGTGTGCATGTTCATGGGCATATATATGTGTTTTTCTCTTACCTTGCTGCAGGTGTAGCAGTTTCTCTCTCAAGACTTCTTGTGGGTCAGCGCAATCAACAGCTGACACGTGGCACATGTACATGCAGGTGACGTGGCTGACTGCAGCTGACACGTGGCGGCTGGCTGCAAAGGCACAAGCACCCCCATAGGCAGGCGGGCGCACACGAGCAAGAGAGAGACAGAGAGAGAGGCGAAGCGATGGGCGGCAGAAGCGAAGGCTGGCTGCCACGTAGGCAGGCAGGCGTACAAGCGAAGGAGAGAAGCTAAACGCAAGGCGACGGGCAGCGATGGGCGGCAGAAGCGAAGGCTGGCTGCCACGTAGACAGGCAGGCGTACAAGCGAAGGAGAGAAGCTAAACGCAAGGCGACGGGCAGCTAGGAAAAGCGCCGGAGAGAAAAAGCGCCGGGCAGCCCAAAACGCGCAAGAGAAAAAGATGCGTGGGATTTTCAAAAACGCTAGCACCACACGTTTATTTTTTTTTATAAAAAAATGAGAGAGAGGAAAAGCTATTCGAAGAGTTATTTTTTTCTCTTTGGAAAAAGCACTTGTAATGGATTTTTCTCTAAGGGGGAAAAGCATAGCTTTTCACCCCTAAACTTGTATAAACAGGGGGCCAAGGTTCTTGTATTCCACAACACCAATTGGGTGAAAGTTTGAGAAGATCTCCTCCACGTGAAGCAAGGAGGCATCTTCTCGGGAATTGTACAAGGGCTACGCCGACCTCGAGTGATAAATAAATACCTACGGGGACGCCACGCTTTGGGGCCAGATGGTCTTTTGTGCAGGAGCACTCTAGCTCCACTTATTCTTTTTCTTCTTCCTCCAAGTTTATTATTCCAGTTCGTAAAGAGTTTTAAGTGTGCTCACCACCCGTCAAGTTTTTGAAGGCCGGTTTCAAGGTTCCATTGCCGGGATTCATCGTCAACTTTTTCAAGGAGCGAGCGAGCCTGTGGTCGACACATTTAATTCGATGGCTGGAACTAGTGCGGAGATGAAGGATTTATCTTCAAAAGAGGATGACTACTTTGAAGAAGATGAGGAAAGCGAGCAAGAATTACCTCTCGATATGCCAGAATTTGAAGATGATGATGCCACCTATGAAGCAAAGATGCAGAGCTTGATGGAGGGATTAATGGAACTCACGTAGGATTCACGTTTTCCACAAAACTTCAAAGCTGATTCTAAACCACGGAAGCAAGGGTCTGAGAAGAAACCTAAGCCTCAACATTCGGCTCCCATCTACCCAAATTTTCAGCCATACCTTGATTCTTCTTCTTCTTTTCCCCCACCTACCCATGGAAACCCTTTTAATACTTCTCATCCTGGTTACTTTGGCGGAGGAGGCTTTGTCTTTCATTCCATGACGGGTGTACCCAACATGGGCATGACTGGGAGCTATGGTATGCAACCAGGTATGCATGTATGCCAGGAGGTATGTATGGAACTTATGGTGGTGGTGGCGGAAGTGCTTTTGGTATGCCTGGTATGGGAGGTGGTATGATGGGCATGGGATCTAATGCTGTGGGCAATTCTTTTCTCAAACCACATCCATATGATAATCTTGTTCAGGGCGAGAAGCCAAAAGATTATAAAGAGGGTGGTGCTGCAATAAAGTTTGTTACTTTTAGTGGTGCAAAGGATCATTTGAAGGCTCTCACCTTCATTCAACAATTTGATGCGGCATTTTCTGGTGGTAACTTCACAGAGGCATCTAAGGTACGAAAGACAGCTTCTTTCCTAAAGGGAAATGCTCTTCAATGGTGGTCGACACTTCTTCATTAGGCAATAGCACCTAGCACTTGGGTGGAGTTCAAGCAAATCTTCTCTTCTTTATGGTTGACACCAACTTTTGAGGTGGATGTTATGACCATAGTAGCAGGGGAACGCCGTTTGCACCCCTTGGGAACGGTGGAACGCGTTCCCCCAAGGCTGAGATGCCTAAACCGGGTGTGGGGGAACGATTTGGCATGGGAACGGCCAGGGGAATGTGGGGGAACGTGGGGGAACGGTTTCATGGAACGTTTGGTTGCCGTTCCCCCTTTGGGGAACGTTTTTTATGTTTGGCCAAGAAAAAAAAAAAAAAGAGAAAAAGTGTACCTGTTGTTGCGAGCCGCCTGTGGATATCCTTGAGAGACGTACCCTATTGTCGCCTACCCACGTACTTCCTAGGCCCGTGCGGCATGCGTACTTGACAGCTCTGAGTCACGAGTGGGCTCCTCTCTCGAGTCTCTTTAGACTTTGACTCCTACTTTCCAAGGCAAGGCAGCAAGGCTACTTACTTTTCCCTCTCTTTCTCCCTCTCGTTCCCCCTTACCGTTCCCCCTCGTTCCCGTTCCCCTTGTGGCCCGTTCCCATTCCCCTAATGGGGCTTTCGTTCCGTTCCCGTTCCCGTTCTGTTGCTACTATGGTTATGACAGCTTGGCATCGATTAGATTCCAGAGATTGTAGCAATCTGGAAGAATATAACAAGAAATTTTGGGATGCTTTGCTACCGGTCATATCCTTTAGGCCCGTGTCACTGGTTGAGCAGGTAGACATATTGTTGTGGGTTACCCGAGGAGCTTCATGATTATTGCATTAAAATAAAGGTCATTAATATGACTCAGATGATAGAAAATGCTCAGACTGGATATGCCATGCTTACTGGTCAGATGTCAGGATTTAAGGATCAACGTCTCTTCTTAAAGAAGGCATTTAAAGAGGCAAAGGAGTCAAAGGACAACAAAGACACTGAACCACGAGAGAAGGGGCAATCCAAGAAGAGGAAATTTCAGCCCTTACCGCAAAGAACAAATGAAGAAAAGAAAGAACTTATAGCTGCCGACAAATGTTTCTCTTGTGGAGAAGAGGGACATCGGTACTATAGGTGTCCGAAGGGAGCACTTAAAAACGCAGATGACTCACAGGAAGAGCCTAAAGCAAAGAAACAGAAACCATCCGCTGGACTAGTACCTGACTTGATAGGGTTGAAGCAAGGGGATGCATCTTCAGAGTTGTGTAGAGCATGGGGAAGACTTCGAGATCAGGAAGTTTTGATCTTTTTCGATCCTGGGGCTCGTGCAAACTTCATCACCCCCGAGCTTGCGGCAAAGTTGGACATCAAACCAAAGGAGATGGGTGTGTTGCATGAGGCTACTTTGGCTTGTCCTGGACATTCGGTTGAGGTTACACCGATCATTGGGAAACTACGTCTCAGTGTGCAGACCTACACGGATAGAGAGGATGATTTCTACATTATGCCGTTGGAGGATTGTGATGTTTTGTTGGGTATGCCTTGGTGCCATAAAGTTAAAGCGGTAGTAGATACTTTCAATAGGAAAATTTCTCTCACTCACAAGAATAAGGAACACACTCTTGATGTAAAGCTTAAAGGGGAATCTATTCCTGTTGTATCAGCCTCGGCCATTTCTCGTTTAATAAAGAAACACCTTTCTGTTTACTTAGTGTTTGTTAAAGAGAATCAGGATGCCACAGATTCCAACCTGTCTGAGTTGGACAAGGAAAGAATGGATTTTCTAAAAAGTTTTCAAGATTGCTTTTCAGAGGCTTTGCCAGGGGAGTTGCCACTTGCTACGCTTGAGGATCATGGGATTGATTTGATTCCTGGAAGTTCACCACCGAATAAGGAAAAGCTAACCACTGGTCCAGTTTTGGTTTTACAAGATCTACATAAACCTTTTGTGGTACAGTGTGATGCATGCGGGAATAGCATTGGAGCTGTTCTTATGCAGGATGGACATGTTATTGCTTATGAGAGTAGAACTTTGTCACCAGCAGAAAGAAATCTACAAGTGTGTGAGAAGGAGCTTCTTGCGATTATTCATGCTCTTTCTACTTGGAAGCATTACCTTCTTGGGGCTGATTTCATTGTTCAGAGTGATCATCAGACTCTTCGATACTTCCTTACTCAAACGAAGCTCTCAGAGAAGCATATGAGATGGGCAAACTTTTTGTCCATGTTTCACTTTCATATTGTTCATGTGGATTGCAAAAAGAATGTGGTTGCGAATGCCTTGTCTAGGGAACCACATGTGGCCACCGTCTCTATTATCTTTCATCATGAACTTGATGATATGTGAGAACAGTATGCTCATGATGCAAATTTTGAGCAGATTTTGGATCGTTTGACTGAAGGAGAGTGAGTTGATCATTATTCTCTCAAGAAAGGATTTTTTATGATGCATGACAAATTGTGTGTCACATCTCAATTAAGGCAGAAGGTTTTGACACAATGCCATGCTCCGCCTTATGTTGGCCATCGTGGTATTTAGGCTACAGTAAAAACTTTGGAGGCATTCTTTTATTGGCCTACTATGCGCAGGGATGCTGATGCTTTTGTTCGTGATTGTATCATTTGTCAGAAGGTGAAGTATGCCCGTCAAAAGACACTTGGGCTACTTCATCCTTTGCCTATTCCAGATAGACCGTGGGAGAGTATTGCTATGGATTTTATCTTTGATCTTCCTAGGACAAAGAGCGGGAATGATGGCATCTGGACTATCGTGGATCGTTTCAGCAAGCAGGCCCATTTCATTTCAGTCAGGAAGAAGATTAATGCAGAGCAAATGGTGAGGATATTTTTGACAAATATCTTCAAGTACCATGGGATGCCCACATCTATTGTCAGTGACCGAGATCCTCGGATGACGAGTTTGTTTTGGAGAGCATTGTTCGATAACATGAAGACTTCATTGAAGTTCTCATTGTCTTTTCATCCACAAACAGATGGGCAAGAAAATGAAAGGTAAACAGCACTTATATCCTAAACTGAGTATGCGGTACTATGGGCCTTTCAAGGTGACTGAGAAGATGAGTGATGTTTCTTATCGTCTTCAGCTACCGGATCATTGGAGGATTCATAATGCATTCCATGTGAGTCTTCTTAAACCCTTTCAGAGGTGAGGTGCCTACAAATCAGGTTGATGAGACACAACCAGAAGTCGAAGAACTAGATGAGATTCTTCAACCAGAACAGATTTTGGCACATAAAGAAAGAAAAGTCAGAGGAAAAGTTTCACGTCGATATCTGGTGAAGTTTGTGAACTATTCACCTATGGATTCGAAGTGGATGGAGGAGGGTGACTTGGCAGATTCACCGAGGATACTACAACTTTACCTCGAGGCTTTTGGTTTGGAGCCTACCTTAGAAAGTGTTTCAACAGGTTCAGCTGTGGATTCCAGAGTACTACCTGTTACTCAAGAGGGGGGTGACTCCGCTCCCTTGTCACAGAGTTCACTTGGATGAGATCTGGAAGTCGTTTGGTGTTCTTATCAACACACCCAAGATACTGAACTAACAGTATATCTACCTATGGGATTTCTATGATATATGTATACTAGTCACATGGTTTGATTCATGGATATACGAATCTTTTGAGAGAATGGGGATGCCTATTCTAGACTTTCATTTGATAAGCATCAGTGTTTACTCATGTTCATGATGTACTACTGATCGTGGGTCCTGTGGGATGGCCATGAGCAGAGCAGGTAAAGCATCCACGGGGACATGCCTATTCACGAGGTGGATGCTCTTGATTTATGTTATTCTCATGTTCTGTTTCAGTTGGCAGGACATAGCTTTCTCGTTGCTCTCTTAGGTTCTGTTTTAGTTGGCAAATCCTTTGAATGAACAATCGAGGATGATTGCTTTGTTTTAAGAGGGGGGTATGTTACAGGACTGAGTATTTTCCCTCTTTTTCTTAAGCATTGTGATCATGTTTAAACCTGTTTAGCATTCACTAATCATGTTTAATCCTATATATGCATGTGTAAGTTTGTACACGTGTGTGGATGCACATACATGTTTGGTGTGTGTGTGTGCATGTTCATGGGTATATATATGTGTTTTTCTCTTACCTTGCTGCACATGTAGCAGTTTCTCTCTCAAGACTTCTTGTGGGTCAGCCCAGTCAGCAGTTGAGGCATCCTGTGGGTCAGCCCAATCAACAGCTGACACGTGGCACATGTACATGTAGGTGACGTGGGTGACTGCAGCTGACACGTGGCGGCTGGCTGCACAGGCTGTCATGGCTGCAAGTGCTGCCACGTAGGCGGCTGGCTGCAAAGGCACAGGCACCCCCATAGGTAGGCGGGCGCACACGAGCGAGAGAGAGAGAGAGAGAGAGAGAGAGGCGAAGCGATGGGCAGCAGAAGCGAAGGCTGGCTGCTGCCACATAGGTGGGCAGGCATACAAGCAAAGGAGAGAAGCTGAACGCAAGGCGACGGGCAGCTAGGAAAAGCGCCGGAGAGAAAAAGCGCCGGGCAGCCCAAAACACGCAAGAGAAAAAGATGCGTGGGATTTTCGAAAACGCTAGCGCCACACGTTTATTTTTTTTAATAAAAAAATAAGAGAGAGAGGAAAAGCTATTTGAAGAGGGTTTTTTTTTTTTTTGGGAAAAGCACTTGTAATAGATTTTTCTCTAAGGGGGAAAAGCATAGCTTTTCACCCCTAAACTTGTATAAATAGGGAGCCAAGGCTCTTGTATCCCACAACACAAACTGGGTGAAAGTTTGAGAAGATCTCCTCCACGTGAAGTAAGGAGGCATCTTCTTGGGAATTGTACAAGGGCTACGCCGACCTCGAGTGATAAATAAATACCGACGGGAGCGCCACGCTTTGGGGCCAATTGGTCTTTTGTGCAGGAGCACTCTAGCTCCACTTATTCTTTTTCTTCTTCCTCCAAGTTTATTATTCCAGTTTGCAAAGAGTTTTAAGTGTGATTAAGTGTGCTCACCTACCGTCAAGTTTCTGAAGGCCGGTTTCATTACTCTTCATTGCTTATAGTATGCAAGGTCGGTCAACTAGTACGTAAGGTACTAAAAGATAATAGAACAATCTTATTTGGGAATTGTGCCTCACGGAAAGGAGGTTATCCGTAAGATTGGTTCTAGTTAGTGTATATAAGTATCCTCTCCCAAGTAGTCTTACATCTTCAAAATGGAGTGTGAAGTCGGAAGGCAATGCCGCCAGCACCAATCACAAGCCTGGATACGTGAGGGGTGAGAGCCAAAGATTTTTCCTATGAGCAACGTCTTGGAGTCTTTCTCGATTTCAGCGAAGAGGGCCGCAAGCTCGTCTTGAGAGAAATGGATGGTTGGCTTGGCTTGAGAGGATTAATTAGCTATGCTACTAATGATAATAAAAAGGCTCACTTGAACCCTAATTAAGAGTAATCCATACTTGAGCAAGGCGGAGGAAAAGGATAGCAAAGAGGAGGGAGCCGGGGGGGGTGCAGGAAGGGGAGGAGAGTGCTGCGAAGAGGATGGGGTCTAAACAAGGCAACAGGACAAGAGGGAGAGAGAAAGAAAACAGGCGAAGGAGCAAGGACAAAGCTAGAAAGAAGGGGAGCAAATGGTTGGGTGGAGGCGGAAAGGCGCGCACGGAAGGGGGTCCAGAAACTCTGAGCTCAGGAGAAGGCAAAAGGGAATGGCGGGCAGGAGGCAGGTAGTAGTACACAGAAGGGCGTGAAATGGCGGGCAAGGAAGGGGTTGGGAAGGAAAGGGGGAAGAAAATGGCGGCGGGCAAAAGGATGTGTGCAGCAAAACAAAGAAGGGAGAGGGCTGGAAAGAAGAGGACCTCAAGTGTGTAGCGGGGGGGGGGGGGGGGGGGGTGCGGGTCATGTGCACAGAGTGTATCTATCGTGTGCAACACGCACACAAGACTAGCTTCGAGGCTTGGGATAGCTTGGAGCTAGGCAGGTAGATTGGCAAGCTGGGTTGGGGATGGATTGACGGGCAGGCACCCCATGTGCGGACGCCCGGTGACGGGCCAAGAGGCTATAAAAGGGTGGCCAGTGTCAGTTAGTTAGTTAGAGGCTCACGACGCTATGCGAGAGCTCTGTGGTCAAGAGCCTGGATCTAGTGCACATGTGCACCTGCTTCATGCAGCCGAGGCCAGTAGCAGTCTCAAGGCCCACGAGGGTAGCCTCATGGCGGTATGGGACGTCATGGGGTAGAGGCTAGTCGGTACGTCTGGCTAGTTAGCTCAACTCGTGGCTCGGTGGGGACAGCCAAGACTTGTGGGCTTTTCCCACGATTGTCGTGGTTGGGTGGTGAGTGAGACCTGCACCCCCTCCATGGTTTTTTGGCTTTGTTTTAGAGGTTTGGAGTCTTGTTTCAGGTTTGCCCCACAAGGAGACCCTCGAGATTCGACAATGGTATCAAAGTGTGCCTAGAGGGCATGCAAGTCGGTAGGTAGAGAAGAGAAGATCAAAGGAAAGATATGAGTTTTTGTCATAGCCCGTTTTTTTTTTTTTAAGAACAGTTTGTTTTCTTTGCATCGCTAGAACCCGAGTTGGGTTGTGATCACGAAGAGGGTCAAGTTGGATGGCATGTGGAGAGAGTGTTGTTTTCTGGCAAGGAGAGAAGAAAGCCTTGTCAACTGTGAGTTAGAGGCCGAGAACGTTTCCTGTTGTTGGCAGGTGGCGGGCGTGGTGTTTTTTTTAGCCTTCACTTTTTTTTTTCCTCCACGTTTTTTTTAAAGCTTTTCACGTTTTTTTTTACAATATAGCCCCATTCTTTTTTTTAAAAAGCAACTCGCGTGTCTTCTTTTTTTAAAAAAAACACAACCAGCGTGGGAGTTTTTTTTATCTAGCATGGGCTTAAAACACCTCAGCGTGGCAACGTGGGCTTCCAAAAAAAAAAAAAAAAAAACCAGTGTGGGTTTCCGCAGAGCAGTTCTCGAGAAGACTTCTTGCAGCATCTCGTTTTTTGTTTCCTTGGCAACCGGGACCCCTACGAACTTCTAGAGCCCTTTGTGCTCGGGATCTCTCTCGGCCTTCGGGAGCTTTTGTTTTCTCGACGACTTAGTTTTCTCCTCGCCTCTCCTCTTCCGGGATGTCAACCCAAGAATCAAAGATGGAACCCGCTCCCGAACACGAAGACCTGCCGGCTCTCGAGGCTGCCAACGGCCATCTTTTCAAAGATTTCGTGACTAAATCTGATTTTCAGGAGTTTAAAGTCACTCTCGATGCTTCTTTCGCAGAGCATTAGGCGCAAGTAGCTGTGCAGATGCAAACTTTGTAGACTTCCATCTCGCTTTTGATGACCACTACACTGTCTACTCTCTCGAGCATGGATACCTTGGCATCTGCTTTAGGCCCCAACAGCACTCCGGAGTAGTTCAGGGGCGAGCAAAAGCAGTGTACCAAGGAGATTGTGGACACGTGGCTACATAAGTGGCAGGTCCACTTCCAGTTTCATCCATATGGCGATGACAAAAAGATTCAGTTTAGCAACAGGTTTCCTCTCGGACAAGGCTTTGCTCTGGTGGAAAGAACTCAAACCTAAGCCGACAACTTGGGCGCAATTTGAAGAAGCTTTCAAGAAGGAGTTCCTCAAGAAGCAGGACAACTACGACAGTTGCTCAGTTTGCCAAATTGACCATGACCTCACAGAACCTCACTTATGAGGTCTACCTCCAAAAATTTAGAGACTTGCAGATGAAAGCTATGAAGATGGAATCTACTACTCTTTTGGGTTTCGTCGTAGCAGGATTACCAAAGTCGTACCGTTTACAGGTCAAGAATAACGAGATAAAACTTTAGACGAGGCCATTCGCTCTGCACGTATTTATGATGATACGATGGTCTCTTCCAAAACGAAGACCGTAACCAAGCAAGGGAACAAGCACAAAAGGAAGTTCTCCGCGCCAAATTGCTACCAATGACTAGCACAACAGAAGGGAAGTCTACAGACCAACTTTCGAAGAATTCTAATTCAACTCCAACGACGAAAAACCATCTTTTCAAGGGTTTGAAGCTCAAGGAGTGACATTGCTTCATTTGCATCCTCTCCGAGTTTATGGAGAAGTGAACGGCCATAGAATACACATTCTTCTGGATCCCGGAAGCTCACACAACTTTGTAAATTACAAACTTGTGCAGAAGTTGGGTCTGGACACAACGCCTAGCGATCATATGCGGGTCGGTAAGTGTGGGATTGAAAGGTGGAGAAGCTACCAATCCGGTGTTATGCACCTGGAGCATGTAGACTTGCTATTAAGGATTGAGTGGTTTAAGACCCTTAAGATCCAGATAGATTGATTTAGTCATTCTCTTTCTTTTGCGCATAGGAACACCCAATTTTGCATTCAAGGTGATTGTATACATCCCTCTCAGGGACCTCTTGTAAATACAGTCGATTTTGTTACTATAATGGATTCTTCTTTGCACATTGCTTTTCACTGTGTGTTGATTCCATTTTCTTCATTTCTCGTAATGGAAGTTAATGAATTAAGTGTGTTTGAAAGCAAAGAATTAAAGAAGTTACTTGACTCGTTTCAAGATGTATTTCCTAAGGGGCTACCATCGAGTTTACCACCCGAAAGGGCAGTTGATCATCATATTGATCTAGTCCCTGGTGCTCAACCTGTTAGCATTCCGCCGTACAGGATGAGCCAAGCTGAGGAAGATGAGTTGGCTAAACAACTCGCTAACTATTTGAGGATGGGCCAGATCCGTCCAAGTAAATCACCTTGGAGTGCGCTTGTGTTACTTAGGAGAAAGAAGGATCAAACCTGGCGAATGTGTGTAGATTACAAGAGACTGAACAAAGTGACAATTAAGAACCACTATCCTCTCCCTATATCAGATGACCTAATTGATTGTTTAGTAGGAGCGAAGTATTTCACAAAGATAGATTTACGTACTGACTACCACCAGATACGTATTCATGAAAGACACGTCGAAAGAACCGCCTTTCAGACTAGGTATGGCCATTACAAGTTTCTCGTATTACCTTTTGGGTTGACCAATGCTCCAATCACTTTCCAACAAATGATGAACGATCTTTTTCATGAACATTTGGGAAAGTTCGTGGTAGTGTTCTTGGACGATATTTTAGTATATAGTCGTACTCTCGAGGATCATGTTAAGACACCTCACAATTGTCTTGATTATTATAAGATAGAATCGATTGTATCTAAATTTAGTAAATGTGAGTTTTTCATGACAGAAATAATTTACTTGGGACACAAGATTACAAGAGATGGGTTGAGCATTGACTATGACCAAGTGCAAAAGGTTTTGGCTTGGTCGATACCACAGACGGTGAGACAACTTCGTTCTTTTCTTGGTTTTGTTGTTTTTCTTCGGAAATCTGTGCGGGAGTACTCTCAGCTCACACTACCGATGACCGACTTGTTGAAAGGTCGTGGACGTAAGTCGAATCAGCTCACACTACCGATGACCGACTTGTTGAAAGGTCGTGGACGTAAGTCGAATCAGCCTATCACTTTGAATAACAATTTGGATATGGCCTTCAAACTTTTGAAAGATAAAGTCAAGGAAGCACTTACCTTAGTACTGCCCGATCCTAGTCGGCCTTATGTTCTTGAGACCAATGAGAGTGACTATGCGATCGGAGCTGCTCTATTCCAAGATGGTAGACCTATTGTTTAAGCTGGACAACACTTAATCTCATTGGCTGACCCTTGAGAAGGAGCTTTACGCTATCATTTATGCTCTCAAGGTTTGGAGGCATTATTTATATGACTCCAAGTTTGTGGTATTGACTGATCATCAGTCAATCAAGTATGTGTGTGCTGCGGATAATCCACGTGGACAAAAGGCTAGATGGGCAGAGTTAATACAAGATTTTGATTTTGAGATACATTATCACAAGGAGTCCATGAACAATGTAGCGGATGCACTTAGTCAAACCAGAGAGATGAATATTTTGTCATTCACCGAGATTTCCAGTGACTTATTTCAGTCATTGAGAGGGCTTTGCAGGACTGATAGTTATTTTGGTCCATATTGGCAGAGGATCCAGGATGGAAGCTCATTGATTGACCAAGACTCGCCTATGATTCAAGCTGCGGGAGGCTAGTGAATGATTCGGAATGGTTTACTATTCCGTAATGACAAAATTTGTGTACCGCAGGTCCCAGACATTAGGTCCAAGATTCTTACGGAGTGTCATGATGCCCCTTCTGCTGGACACCCCGGGGTACACAGGACATTAGCTTTAGTGAGAGACACTTTCTATTGGCCAAAGATGAAAGGGTATGTAGAAGATTGTGTCCTCAAGTATTAGATTCGTCAAGCGAATAAAGTTGAACGCTTTAGACAGGCTAGGATGTTACATCCTTTGCAAATCCCAGGTAATAAGTGGGAAAGTATTTCCATGGATTTTATTACCAGATTGCCAAGAACACGTCAAGGCCATGATTCTATTTGGGTTGTGGTAGATCGCTTGACAAAGATGGCTAGATTTTTACCTACAAGGAAGATTGTTACGGCTACGCAATTGGCAAGACAGTTTATCAAGCAATTGTTTAGACTATACGGTTTACCGCAGAACAATGTCAGTGATACGGACTCTTAAGTTTACAAGTGACTTTTGGAGGCTTGTTTTTGAGAAGTTGGAAACAACTTTGAATTTGAGTTCCTCAGATCATCCTCGATCTAATAGCCAGACTGAAAGAGTGAATCAGACTTTAGAGGACATGCTTCGTGCATGTCTCCAAAAGACAGGGTTCATGGGAGGATTATCTTCCTATGTTATAATTTGCATACAACAATACTAAGCATACGAGTACAGGTTTTACTCCTTTTATGCCTATGTACAGGTTTCAACCTAGATCACCTTTTACAATGGGATTTTCAAGACTTCAGCATGATGCACCAGATTGGTTCAATTACATATGAACTGGACTTGCCTTCTCATGTGAAAGTTCATCCCGTATTTCATGTTAGTAGACTTAAGGAAGTACTGGGTGGAGGGTAGACCAGTTAGTTACTCCTTAAGAAATCATAGATGTCGAGAATATAACATTTATGCCACACGAACCGGAAAAGATTCTTGGATTTCGTGAAAGACGATTGCGGCCTACGCTCCTCACGGAATACAAGATCAAGTGGAAGGATCGTGTTGAGTAGGATGCTACATGGGAGACATTGACTACCCTTCAAAGGGATTACCCTGTGTTTTTACCGAGCTCAGGAGTGAGCTCTTAGAGGAGGGGGAGTATGTCATGTGCACATAGTGTATCCACCGTGTGCAGCACGCACACAAGACTAGCTTCGACGCTTAGGATAGCTTGGAGCTAGGCAGGCAGATTGGCGAACTGGACTGGGGATGAACTTACGGGCGAACACCCATGTGTGGATGCCCGGTGACCGGCCAACAGCCTAAATAAAAGGGTGGCCAAGGTCAGTCAGTTAGTTAGAGTCTCGAGAGGCTATGCGAGAGCTCTGCGGACAGGAGCCTCGATCTAGTGCAAAGGTGCACCTGCTTCATGCAGCCGAGGGCCAGGAGCAGTCTCGACGAGGAGACCCTAGAGGTTTGACACGGGGGCAGTAGTATAGGGAGCCTGTAGAAATCGCTTGAAAATTTGGAGATCTATACAGGAACTTCTTATCTTCATCCACTGTAACTCCCAAGCCAGAGATATAAAGCCTTACAATGCTCAAATGTTCACCCAAAATTTCTTCTTCGTTCATTTTCAAGCCTTTTTTTTTTGCTTAGAAAATACTTTAGAGCTAATGATTTTATTGCCAAACAAGTTCTCTAACTTGTCCCATAACTATTTTGAGCTCTTGTTGAAGGCCACATGATAAATTAGGTTGTCAGACATCTCAAGCCCAATGAGTGACATGGCTTTGTCATTTCAATCATTCCAAGTGCGAATCTTTTCAGCTCCTTCACTTGGTTTTATGTCTAATCCGTTATCACGTTCCAGATACCATTTCTCATCATCAGGAGGCGCATCTTTATATGCCATGTTGGGAAGTTGGCCCCATTGAACTTCTCGTGCTTGTTGACTTCCATGTTGATGCACAATGCTGAATTTGTAAATCCCCAATTTTTCTACGCTTGCACGAACTCCTATTTGATGCAGAGGCCTGATTTTGCCAAAAAGTCCCAAATTCTAGTGAGTGCAAAGCCCTACTTTGAAGATTTTTACTGCAATTTGAAAAAGGCCCAAATTAATTGATAATAGTGAGTAGAGCTGGTGCGAGGTCAGTGATAGATGGCAATGGATGACAGCAATGATGACGACAGCTATGCCATGGCGTTGGGCAGTGGCAGGGTGCTGGCAGAGATAGGTGAGGAGATTGCGGCGCAGCTCAGGGCATGACAGCTGGTGGCACAAGAGGCCGCAGGCAGGCGCAGTGTCACCATTTGGCCACCCAATTGGTCCACCCGTGCTTTTTCATCATGTATGTACATTGGACTAGTGTCCATGGCAGTTGTATATGCCGGGGATTAATGCCACTCATGTGATACTGCGGACTTGGCTTTCCGTTGGGACTTGTGCCTCTGTGTACATGCCCGAAAATGCCTGGTGGATTGGTGTTCCATCGGGTCTAGTACCTCATGTACTTGCCTGGAGCACGTCTATTTCGGTATAGTCTCATGAACGGGGATTGTCCATACCAATGCTGCATTGCATAGCATCTTTATGTACTTGCTTGAAATTGAAATTGCATGCTGTTTTCATGCTTGCTTGACCAATGTGTAGTTCCGAGTAAAGGGACGCCCGCCTGTGAACCGTGCATGTGAAACTGTTTACTGACATGGTTATGTGGCATGTGACAGGTGGTAAGTATTGATTATAAACCTAGCCTTAGGAGTTAGCACTAATCTATAAGTGAGTGTGTACACACTTCATTAAGTTTTGGGCGACCAAAACTCACTTATAAATTATGACCAGCTCGGTGTTCACACACACTGATGTCCCAAGGTGAACATAACCCAATGTCCACCGCCCATACCTTATCCCCTTTGTATAAAGGGAGTAACCAGCCATGTGTCCTTTCTAGCTTGCCCCACAAAGCACCTGCCTGCTACCTAGAGTGGACAACTCACCACCTCACTCTTCCCTCTCTCTCTCTAGAAGAAGGCGCCTCCTTCGTGAGGGCTTTTGGGCTATATTTTCTCCTTCCCAACTCCATATCCAAGCTTACTAAGGTGTTTCCCAAGCTTCCAAGAGTGTTTCCGGGTGCTAATCACTCTCCTACACACTCCCAATGACTGAAATTCAACAAAACAGCTCTCTCTTGCTGTAATTTCTGGTCTTTTTGCTGAAAACCCTAATTTTAGCCCTCCTTTCCCAAGTTGAACCATAGGGAAAGCTTTCCCAAGGTTCCCTTCATCCTTTTGAAGACTCTTGTCGCGAAGAATTGCGACAAATCAAAGATTTCAACACTTTCAAGTTGGCCAGCCCTTTTTAGGACATAAAAATGTCATAAAATGTGTTTATATTATGCCCAAGACTTGTCCCAACCACTGGTGCATGTCCTCGGGACCTATACAGCTGTCAAAATTGCTCCAAACTGCCCACATACGGTCTCTAACTTTGACCTTTGGACAGCTGCAAGGACTAACATAGCATTGGATTAAGGTGTGCACGTGATAGCGTGGGCATGTGTGTAAATACTCCATTTAAAAAAAAGCAATTAGCTTCTAATAAGAGAAGAGAGATGAAGAGATAAAGAGAGACGATACACCCAATTGGGTCCCAATCCACCACTTAAGGGCCCCCATTGACAAGCAATGTTTTTGCTTGTATTACTAGATTATAACTGAATCAAAAGTGATATTACCAATACGTTGACTTGTTGGAGTGTCTGGACCTGCTGTGAAGATGTGTTTGCTGATTCTGGGCTGACTGTTGGCAATTGTGCAGACCAGGCTGCTTGACTTGCTTGGGTGGATGGCCTGCTCAGCTGTGGAGACTTTGATGCTAGCTTCTTGTTGGTCATGCATAGCTCCCTGGACTTGAACATCTCCTTTGCTTAAGCACTTGAAGGCTTTGTCTTCAAACAAATCGAAGCGATAGGAATGAGAAGATCCAAGAGTCCTTTATATAGGAAATTGGCTGCCCAATTGGTCCAATAACCCTACACTCCCATAACTAGGGAAAATGGGAGAAGTAATCTATCAAACTTGCAGAAATAGGGGTCATCCTCGCAGCTTGGAAAAAATTCCAGACTCTTCTCAAAAATCTATCTCTTGGTGGAGACAAGCCCTTAGGAGAATTAAACAGGTTAGACTGAATCTCAACAACTAAAAGCTGATTCACATGGACGATTCTACTCGAAGCATCTGCCCCTTTATTGGTAGATCATTTTTTATAACAGATCTCAAAATAAAATTCTTGCATAAGCCCAAACCAATGAGCCTTTCTCCCCTCAACTTAGAGAGTTGCAAAAGTATTTCAGAGATGAATTATCCACATAGACAATAAAAGTAGAGAATGTCTCCACTTTTTTAAAGCATAAATCTTATCAAAGCTCTGATACCAATGTAGCATGCACTTGCATGTGGTACCATCATACCTACTGAAGTACACATGAACACCAGGTTGGGTCCCTATCCACCTCTCAATGGCCCCCACCTTATAGATGTATTTGCTTTACTGCTTGCAAGAGAAAGAGGTACAAGACTTGGCTTACTTGCTGTCCACTGGACTGCACAATACCTGGACCTTCTTAAATTGTTATGGACTTGCCTTTGGGCTGATTTGGAGCCCCTTTGACTGTGCGCTAGGCTGCTCACAGAGCCACCCAGAGGCAAGTGTTGCTACCATAGCACAATGCCACCTAAATTTCCACCAACTACACAAAAGCCTGGCATGACCCTTAGAGACATATTAGGAGATTAGGAGATCATATGTTGGGTCATCAAAGGGGACAATGGAATGCTTGTAATTTCCATACCTTTGAAAGAGGGCCAGTAGCACACAGACAACTACATAAAACCTAGCATGCCTTAACCCAAGTATGACTAAAACATCATGAATACACAGTGAGATTTCATGATGGGGATTCTTCCATATGCGCATAATCACTCCTGTAAGTGCTCCATAAGTGTGATTAGTTTGGGGATTAGTCTACTGCAAGCAGCGATTTGAACATTTGTAAAGGCAAAATCCATTGGGGAAAAAAAATCACCTGAAATTAAAAAAGTTGCAGGGCGTGGACAAGAGCATGGATCACAACCTGGTGTGTGCTCGCTAGCAGAGATAGAATTCGCTCAGAAATTTTGGCTGCTGAATCCATAAATTCATATTTGTCACTCCTTATTGGCACATTTTTCCCGTGTAATAGTTGGCAATTCTTTGTAGACAAAGGTAAGTTGAAAATTTCACAAATTTAGAGTTTTAAAGTTTAAAAATTTCACAATTTTGGGTCGTTTTATTTATAAATGCCTTTGTTTTCCATTTGTAAGGTGGAGGTGCTTCACCATTTGGTAGTGTATGTTTTAAGGAATTTGAACGAGCAAAATCAAATTAGAAGGATATGTTTAATTGTATAGACCTTAGACTCGTTTTCTCTATGTGAATACTTATTGTGCTAAAGGAGATTATTTAAGCAACTCATGGGTGTAGAAAGCACGGTTCAAATCCAAGTTCCGACATTCGAATACCCTAACCACCCTGCTATAACGCCAGTGATTCTGGATTCTTGAGATTGCCTATATATTTATGTCTTGATTACACATCTTATCTATCTTGGAAATTTCAATACTTTTGGCTTTTAAATACCTAACCATGGAAACGTTTTGGCATGCCTATAGTGTTCCCACACTTTTTTGCTTAAAATGTATTTAGTTAGAAAATAAAAATGTTTATCCTCTCTCTCTCTCTCTCTCTCTCTCTCTCTCTCTCTCTCTCTCTCTCTCTCTCTCTCTCTCTCTTTAAAGAGAATCATTTTCTTGTTATTTACTTACTTGTGAAGGGTCACAAACGTTGGTAATTATTAGCCTGAATCTTTTTAGCTTATGTCTTGGTCTAGATTATTGCATATACTTACTTGTGAATGGTAGCAAAAGTTGGTAGTTATTAATCTGAATCTTTTATTCCTATGTCTTGGTCAATATTATTTGAAAGTAATAAATGCCTATTTTTTATTGAATAAAATATTTTTCCCTATAAAGTAAACATTTATAAAGCCATGTTCACTTTGAAAAAATTTGGTGGGAACCCCATTAACTTTGGGAACCTAAAGTTTTAAACTCATTTAATTTCTTTGTTGAAGTATTATAATAATGTTGAAAATGTTATTGTGTGTTCATTTAGGCTCTACATTTAAAATGGTTGTAATGTCCTAAGATTATTTGTACATGTTGAGTGATCTCATGATGATGTACATGGGTTCATCACATGGAAAGGACTAGTCACGAGTGTGATGGTGAAAGGAAAAGCACTCATGGATCTAGAAGTCTCACTAGAAAGTTATATGAACTTGTACTTGCAAGATCTCTTATTAGCAATTTCTTTGTGCTATAATTAATGGATTTGATAATGTCCTTTGATCCCTTGTGATGGATTTGAACTTGATATCACAACAACTAAGGTCTTAGGTGTCTCACTTTACCTCATCATATTTAATTATATGTGATTTTAAATGGCCCCTAATAACTCCTTTTTCTTTAGAATATGTATGTTAGCACAGTACCCTTTATGACCATTAGGGACGCTCATTATGTCATGCGTACAGTTCGTTGGTGATTCCATTATTTTTGGACGCATTGCATATGCAAGAGTGGGGCCAGACTAAGTGTTGCATGAGTAATGCCGTGTGAAGCACCACAGTCTTGTTAAGTGTACATTTGAGCCTTAATCATTGTTAGTATGTGTAGATGTGTAGGACATAAATATATTTATTGTACACTAAGGTTTATTTTTGTAAAAGAAAACCCAAATTTGGATGGAGTTAGCTATTATTGGCTCCATGGGTCTATTTTTGGAATTCAAAAAGATATAAATACACTAGATGGGGAGGGGAGCCACCATCTGGAGGGGGCGGACTAAACCCAATACTATGTTGTGAGTTTTTTTGCTCTTTAATTTTTGTTGGCTGATTATGTTTGTATGTCAAGAGTCGTAACAATGTAACTCTTCATTCCAATGTTGAATAGGGATGAAACTAACATTGTTGTAATAATCAAAAAAATATTCCTATAATTTTGCATTTGTTATTACTCTTGAGCAACTCTTCTTTTACACTGGCTCTACTTCTACTCTTGAGAGGCTCTACTCTCGTTTTTATATTTTTCATTACTCTGGAGAAACTCTACTTCTACGCTCTTCTATTGGTGACCTCTTCTTCTAGTGACCTCCTATGTGCTTTGTTTTGGACAAAAGGCTTATCCCCACTCCCCATCTATAGATAAAAATAGTGTCTCCATTGTGGGCACACAGAGAGAGAGAGAGAGAGAGAGAGAGAGAGAGAGAGAGAGAGAGAGAGAGAGATTTATGTGTGTGTGTGTGTGTGTGTGTGTGTGTGTATCCTGGATGTTCTCAATGCTTAGAGAGATGGAGTGTTTCACCAGACTAGTAGAAATCGTGTTTCTTCTCTTACATAGTCTCTTATGCAAGGTTCACGTCAAATCTACAGCTTGGTGCTTTCATGTCACTATTTGTGCCTTTTGTGTGTGTGTGTGTGTGTGTGTGTGTGTGTGTGTGTCTATATATATACATGTATATGTATAGATATATATACATACACACACATACACACACACACACATATATATATCTATATATGTGCATGTGTGTGTGTGCGCACACACACACACCCCACATACATAAGTATATATATATATATATATATATATATATATATATATATATCTTTACACATACACACGTATGTGTATATGTATACACACACACACACACACCCCACATACATATGTATATATATATCTTTACACACACACACACGTATGTGTATATGTATATATATACACACACACACACATATTGTTATAATAATGTATTTTAAGGCCTCTTAAAAATATTATTCTACCCTCTTAGATAATTGGGACGCTCGTATTATTTTGCGTCATGCAAAATTATGTTAATATCATCGGTAATTTCATTTCAAATATTAATACATTTGGTGCACATTGGCATATACTTGCGGTTTGAATAATTATTTATTAATTTATTATTAGATATTTTATAGGTGAAGAGGACTCGGAAGATTGAGGTAGAAGCACATAAATTATTATTTTTGGAAGGCATTTATTATTTTGAACAAGCTTTTTATATAAGTGCTACCTTGTGCTACCTTTTTATATAAGTGCTACCTTGTGCACATCCATCTATTTATTTTTACAAGCTTAGACTTGAAGCATAGAGTTGCAAATATTTATTTTGTAAATAAGCTTAAAAGCTTCACCCTAGCACCAAGTAATCTAATATTTAAGAGCTCTCTATTTTGAGTAAAGAGAGAGTGTTGTGCAAAGCAAAGCACAAACTTTTGTATTTTTGGAGGCTATCGTCTATTCTGGCAATTGAATGCTAAAAAAATACTCATGTGTGTAGAATATGCCATGCACGTAAGGGGAGAAGATTACATCCAATGTTTGTGTCGTACAAGAGGTAGTATTTTCATGTGTTAAATTTGAAAGCTTGATTTATGTTCAATTTGTAGCAATGGCTTAAGTTGAATGGTTGAATAATTATTTTGCTTGAGAAATTCTTTCGCAAATTCATAGATGGGGATCCTTGTGCCAATGGTATCAGAGCACGAGCTAGGCCAATTTGTGGAAGAAATTGAAAAGGATTGAAGAAATTAAAGGCTAAAGGAAAAGGTTGAAGGCTAGAGGTTTTTGTGACCATTGGACAGTAGCCAAAGGATAAAGGTGTGGAAATAGTACACTAAAACATCATGTGACATTGGGGATATAGGCATATGGTGCTATGGTCTAAAGGCCTTATTTGGCACAAAGTTTTTGGGCATAACCATACCATGAAGACAACCGAAGCATGTGTGGAAAGTGTCTTAGGTTGCACTCCATTCTATGCCATGGGTGCTCTTTTTAATGCACTTTTGGATTAGGTAGATATGATTATCCTTTAATCACTTTTTAATTACCTTTGTACCAAGCCTATAAATAGGCTTGCATCTAATGAATATTTATAAGTCTTTCTACACTCTCATTCTCTCTCTCACATTGTCATCTATTAACCCCATTTTGGGATTAACTTAGCATCTCTCCTTTACATATGAGAGATAGCATAATAAGTGTCATGTAATGGAACTCTAAAGGTTGTAATTATGAGAATAATTGGCTATGCCACAAAACCATGTAATTTTTACCATTGAGTTCATCTTTTATTAAGTTTTGAGCGCCCAAGTGTGAATAAGGGCAAGATGTATAAATAACTTTATTCTCATAATGCAAGACACAATTCCCCTTTGTGCCAATTCAGTTTAGTCTTATCTCCTTTCTTTGTTGTTTGTTTATGGTTTATGTGTGTGTGTGTGTGTGTGAGAGAGAGAGAGTTGAGAGGAGAGAACTACATTCTTGGTACATGTTCCTTTCATGCATGTTTATGGTGTGTGAGAGTTGAGTGAATGTCTTTGTGTGAAGAATGGCAACCTCATGGGGTGACAGCTTGAGGAGGAGGCAAGAGAGTGGTGCTAGCTACCACTAGTAAAGCTTGGTGTTTACCAAGATATGAGCTTGGACACCGGTAAGTACCCCATGATAAGTTAATGTAAGCATTGTCCTTTGTATTAGGGGAGGGATGGTGTAGCCTCTAACATTTTTGGCATCGCCTGCCAGGGCAACATCAGTTTTTTCTACTCTATTTACACTCCCTAACATCTTCTTACAAGTCTCCTTTCCCTTAATATGATTGTTTGAAACTGTGTGATTGGTAGAGAAGAGAATAGGATGTGGATAAGGTTGTGAAAAAAGGAGAAAAAGAGGAAAAAGTGATAGTTTTGCATTGTTTAAACATTTAAAGTTGTTATTTGTATTGTTCGGAAGCTATATAAATAACTAGATAAGCATTTACATCAATAATTGCATGGTGAGAACTCCATAATCACGTTCGTGTGACTGCCATGCTCCATAAATCACGTCATGGGTTGAAAATTCATGTCCGTGATTGTCACGTCATCAAAAATCACAGTACCAAAACTTGACTTTTTGATCAGATAGACTTCTAAAACAAGGTTTAGAGTTATCAGGAGACTCATTTGAACAATCTTTGGACCATCTTGGGTAAAAACCATAAGCCGTGATTCTATAGAGAATCACGACCGTTATTTTCAACCCTATAAAATCACATTGATTGATATTTTCCAAATCAAAAGGAGAATTGTGCAGGAAGGTTCCTAAATGATTCTTCACACCAGAGAAAGTGGTGAGAACACTTTATAATACCTAGAGAAGATTCCGTGATTATAGGTACTATACCGACATCACAAAGAGCAACATCAGTTAAGCCCAATCATGTGGCAAGATTAATGTCAAACTTTTCATGTGATGGCAATGCCATACAACAGTTGGAGATATTCGAATTGGTGTGTGAGACTTGTGGACCGATCAGTGACCATAAAAAAATATTTGCGTTTTCCCTTACACTAGAAGGAAAAGCATATCAATGGTATCGATCGCCTTAAGTTGGAAGATAGGATTACCTTTGGATGACTTAAGAGTGTGTTCGTACCCAGTTTTGCATGAAGTAGAGACAAGTGGAGCCCTGTTGTTGATGAATTGTGTAACATTAAGCAAGACAAGCATGAGTCAATGAGAGATTACATTTCTCGACTGAAGAACCTAAACTCAAGGTGTAAACCTAGAGAGAGGTTGACAGATGAGCAACTGCTACCATGCTTACGTAGGGGAGTAAGGGATACTAAAATGCATGACTACTTGCTATTGGTCAAACCAACATTGATTTGATGATTGTTGCAAGCTAGTCACATCAACTTTGAGGATAACATGCTCGAGTTACCCACAACTTGATGATACCAAAGCTCTTACTACAATAGCTCCATCGCATGTGTCAGGCTGCCAAACAAGCGTAATAACCTTAGAGATATGTATAAAAAATATGATTCTAGATGAGCTAAGCACTGCACTCCTAGATAAGATAAAGCTAAAAGAGGTGAAGGATGTACCCACAAACCCGCATTCATACCCTTGAGAGGAGTTGGTGTGGTGCTCAATATGTTGGCAAAATCATACAAGCAGTGAGTGTCCTCAGTTGAGGCCTCTCTATTCATCCACTGATGTATTGTGCATAGTATATGCGACTTGGGAACCATGATATGAGTATGTGTAGATACCCACATCTAACGCAACAGATACAAGTACCTCAATTACCTTAGTTTCCTTCCACAAGGCAATAGTTAGCTTTACCTACACCACCTGGGCAAGGGCTTGCACCATGGGAAAATCTTGCAAATGTGTAAAACCAGACAAGGGGAATGTATAGAGTACGTGAAGTACCTATGTTGCTGCCTATTCTACCACCTAATCACCAGCACCTCGCAGTTAATCAAATGATCAGTGAGAGGAGGTGCCAGAGGAAGGAGAATATGTATGGAAGCCTCTATCAACTTTGGAGGAGATAGATGAGAATTGGGAGGTAACCTCAAAGTATTTCCTAATGCAAGGGAATACTCCAGTACCAATATTCCAAGCTGTAGTGCAATGGAAGGGCCGGGAGATTAATACCATAGCAAGGACCTCATCGAGTGGCTGAGTGTCCTCTCATAAGATTAACGCAACAAACCCACAAACTACTCAAGTCAACACACAATCTGGGTTGAGTTGCGTGAAGTGTAGAATTGATCATCTAATCAAGGACTGTCCTTATAAAGGCATTGGAGAGTCTTCAACAACCACCAACTCAACCATGGGACTTTGAATTATTGGGGTACGATCTAGGGTGGTGACAACACCACTTAATGTTATAACTGGTGTGCAAGCATTAAAGACCCCGGGAGTCACCGTTAGCTAAGTCTTCTATGCGAACAACGAAAAGGAGAAGATGAGCAAAAAGGGTGGGACGAGGAGACTCTATACTGGTAATTCAGGATGGTTCGGATGAAGGAATGGTTGAAACCGCATCCACACTAAGTCAAACCAAGAACAAGAGTTGACAAGAAAAAAAGGGGAAGTAACACGGAAGGAACCCAAACTGGTTGAGGAGCCATAGACACCGAGACTAGTGAGGACCCAAATCTATTTCCATTGCTATGTACTTAACTTTGCGGAGGAAGAGGCATTGATAACTTTATTAAAGGAGTTTAAGAACTCCTTGGCTTGGAGTTATAAGGACATGAAGGGAGTCCCGCTACAAGTGGTGCACCACATCATCCTTATCATGGAAGGTTCGAGACCGATCAAGCAGCATCCATACCAAATGAATCCAAAATATTCAGCAATTATAAAGAAGGAAATCGATAAACTCATTTCATTTATGAAATTGATCACATGGATTGGGTATCACCAATTGTGATAGTACCCAAGAAAAACAGGAAGCTTCGTGTGTGTGTCGACTTGAAGAAGATAAATGCGATGACCCGTTAAGGATCATTACTTGTTTGCGATGCACAGAGCATGTTCTGGAATGGGTGGCAAGCACTGAAGCCTATAGTTTTTTAGATGGGTTCTCGGGAACCAAGTATCCATTGCACCTGAGGACCAACATAAAACGGCCTTCACCACCACCACTTTCATATAAGGTCATGCCATCTGGATTGACTAATGCTCCCATAACCTTCTAGAGATTAATGAGCATAACCCTCAAGGATTATCTATAAAAATGGTTGGAGGTATTCATTGATGATCTATGCATACATTGGCAATGGTTGGACCATCTAGCTTGCCTAAAGAAGGTGTTTGAGAGGTGTCGATTGTATCGCATATCCTTGAACCCTTTAAAATACCAATTTTGGATAAAACATGGAGTAATCTTTGGGCACATTCTGTCCAAAAATGGGATCTTCACTGATGATAGTAAGGTAAAACTCATCCTAGAGCTACCACCACCCCACAAATTACAAGGGAGTACAACGGTTCATGGGACATGTTGGCTATTACTATTAAGGTTCACCATAACCCTCCTTGAAACACATCCAAAAAGAGCTTACCTGGTGAACTGCAACTATCGTGAGGATCTTTCCAATGGCCGAGCTCATAACCCTCGAGGTCTCCAAGCTCTACAACTCCTTGAGAAGCAATTCCACCACGTCTCCTGTGAGCGTTGTCACACCATCGCGTTGCACTACGGGTCCTCGTCCCTCCTCTCACCTCACTTCACTCACACACACTCACTAGCATGCATTAGGGAGACAGATTAGCAAGACTCAATTGTACAATGGGAGAGTATGTTGTATTATGAGAGAAATTCACTTATATACATGGCCATAAGTGTTCACACTCACTTAAACTATGGCCGGTCGGGCACTTTAGGCTCATAAGAGGCCTAATGCTATTACAATGACTACTCTCATAATATATCCATGAAGTACATCACTTAGGACTTCATCCTAACTTGCTACCACACGCTCTTGAAGTGGGAATTACCATAAATACTCAGTCACACCATCACGGGCGCCCGTCCAAGTTGTAGCTTTGGACACTATTGCTTCATATCATGAATGTATGACCCTTTGGCGTATCTACCGTGACTCCTTGATGTAAGATAATGGCAGTAAATGTTGTTAATCCTAGAATAGGATTAACATTCTCCCCTTCCTGATGATGACGATCGCATCCTCTTGATCGTGTTGAAGACCTTTGTGTGGGGAGAATGAACAAGCTTTGTCAATGGCTTTCATGTTGCATGACGTTCAATGGTTTTTATTACTCCGGAAGGAATAAGAAAAGCTAGTTAATGAATGAAGAGGTTAGTGGTGTATTGGAAATTCCTATAACGGGGTGGGAGATTTTTGCGAATGATTGCATTTTTATATTTGTGTGAGTTTTTTTTTCTCACTTTGTTTTTTGCAATCATCGACAAGGTTAGATGTGATTTTTGTTAGTGGGGACACTAAGAGATATTAATAATGGGAGAGAAGAGAAAAGGATCCGGAGGAACGTAGACTTAATCATCAGAACGAGAGGGTAATTCTGAGTTCCTCATTTGATTCATTGAAACGACATTCATCATTTGAAGTTAATGGCTTGTGATGATGTCCCTTTGTGTGGTAGGATTCTTATTAATTTTTATTGAGTAGAAGTTGATCCTGTTTTCTTCTGCCCATGTGCTTTCTATGTTTTTATGTATATTTAAGTGCTCTTAGAAGTAGATTTATATGAAGTCCAAGAATTGAGTCATATAGACTCTTATTGAACTACTCTGTGTTGAAGTAGCCACTTGTTGGTGAGGATTGAAAGAATTATGTCGACTTGCGAGGCTAATATAGAGATCTTCACTAGGGATGAAAAATCATTGAGTTGTGAAGATTGTGGCATCTTTTGGAGAGGTTTGTAATTTGAAAGAAAATTCCAGGCGATGGGTTGTACCATTGACTAAGCTTTTGCCCACCATGGCCCCCCCCATCCAGAGATGTACTTGGAAGCTGTTGATGGTGAGGCATTGGTGCAAATGTTCTCCAGTGCATGAGTATGGATTCATACTCATGAGTAGTTGTTACATTAATTTAGCCAAAAGAATAGTAAGCAATAAGCTTAACAAATATATAGTGGGGCTATTGTGTGATATGGCTTAATCCATGATGAGACTTAAATCGTGAAAGTGCAAGTTCTTAAGCCTTGAGATGGACTCCTTGAATTTGTAAATTTTGACCTCATTATTTTTTATCCACGTGAACTGGTAAGACATGAAACAACGAGGCGTGAAAGACCAGACGTGAATTTCATGACGTGAAAGTGCAGATGTGAATGTCATGATGTGAAATAACATACGTGAAAGTCATGACGTGAAAGTATAGACGTGAAAGTCATGACGTGAAATAGCAGACGTGAAAGTATAGACGTGAAAATCATGACATGAAATAGCAGACGTGAAAGTCATGACGTGAAATAACAAACGTGAAAGTCCAAGACATGAAGTGCAGACGTGAAAGTCCAAGACGTGAAAGTCATGACGTGAAATAACAGACGTGAAAGTCATGACGTGAAATAGCAGACGTGAAAGTCCAAGATGTGAAAGTGCAGACGTGAAAGTCATGGCGTGAAATAACAGACGTGAAAGTCTAAGACGTGAAAGTCATGACGTGAAATAACAGACGTGAAAGTCCAAGACGTGAAAGTGCAGACGTGAAAGTCATGATGTGAAAAGTGCAAACGTGAAAGTCATGACGTGAAACTACAGAAGTGAAAGTCATGACGTGAAATTGCAAGGTCTGACATGGGGCGTGACTTTACAACTCTGTTTGCACTTGCCTATGGATCATTTATCATTTGGGTGACAAGAGCATTGTTATTTTGTTTTTGTTGTGCTTTAAGTCTCTGTATTTGATCTTGAATTTGTTGCTAAAATGATGTCGAGGTAGTAGGAAAAACTGCTATTTGTTTGCTTGAACAGACAAGCTCTTGTGCTGGTGCTGGATACACGAGAGTGGTTGAGGGATTTGCTTGCTATTTCTTGGGCCTCCATTCTTGTCGAAGTATAGGTGAAGTTGTTGGGGTTGAAGTCGGTGGTGAGGTTTTCTTCTCATTGTTTGATTTTGGCAACCATAAGATGGAATTACCATCATAGTATCCTTGTTGTTAAAGTACATGCACAGGCACCCATCTTTGATGAACACTGTAATTTGGTTGCCGATGTGCTTGGTGTTGAGGCTTTCTTCTTCTTTGTGCGAGCTTAGGGAACTTTGTGATGCGCTTGGGGACCCAAGCTTTGGTATTTCTTTGGTAGTACCTTTGTGCTTGCAGCAATTTATTTGGTATCCACACTTGTTGCATTGGTAGAGTTCTTTGAGGAACTCGCATAGGCTTTTCTGGACAGTGTTGTGGAGTACTCTTGTTCTTCCTTGGCTTTTGAGTGCTTCGTTGAGGAGGAAGAGGCTTTGATTGTCAAGGCACCCAAGTGTGATTGGCACCTTCATAGTAGCCTTGAGCTACAAGTATTTGCTTCTCCACCCACATTTTGATACTATTGAGATATCGTGATTGTGGTAGTCTTGGTGGAGTTTTCTTTAGGGTTGATGTGGAAGGTTTGGGGCCCTCCTTGACTTTGGTTGGCGTTGAGGCTGCAGGTTTGAGACTCATTGGCATTGTTGATAATGATGAGGTTAGAGTCTCTTGTTGAGTGGTTGTCTCGATGACGAAGCCTTTGAGCATGTGGATGTCTCCTTTGATGAGGTTTGTCGATGAAGATGTATAGGATCCGGGGCCTTTCCTTTGAGTTCCCTATTAGAGATAGATGGTTTGGCTGTGGGAATTTCTTCAGGAATAGATGTTGATAGCCAGGTCTTGGCATCGAACTTCGTAGGTGAGGATGGGATTGAAGGAGTAGAGGCTTTATCGGAGTCGATCGTTTTGACGCAGATGGAAGGTCATGGTGGTGTAGAGGGGCTGTTGTGGAAGAGGCTTGTATCCTTTTGCGTTCAGTATCATAGATATCCATTAAAGTTGGATCTTCTTCCTCGCAGTATGGTACTGTCAACTTTTTGTCGTTGACCATCACGATGACTCTATTGCTACTAGCAAAGCACAGTGGTGCTTGGGCAGCAATAGTCTATTTATGCCCCAAGATTAAATCTGCTTCCAACATATACTCAACCACAAAAAACTTGCAAGTGAGGGGGGTTAATTTCAATATACATTGTATGTTCAAAGTACCCCAGACATGGCATGTTCAAGTCTTGTGTAAAAGTAATCCTTTCAGGATGGGCCGTGGAGTGTTGGTTGACCTAACAAATCCCATAGCTCTAGGGTCATGAAATTGTGTTCTTGTGTTGGATAAAGCTGTGCTTGAGCTGTGGTGATTTCATTTGCAATTTCCAATCCAACCAAAATCCTAGGGATCTTTTCAGTAAGATATGTTTAAAGTTCCGTCTCTTGCAAGAGGTTTCTTCCTCCCATTAATAGCAATTGTACACTGCATGCAGGAGTGTTCAAGGTGACTGTTTGCATGGGTCCATGTAGTGAATACACTAATTCACTTATCTAAGGTCTGCCCCAAGGATGACATCATACTCATGGGAATATAGGGTGACATGAAATGTAAATTCCAATCGCCCCATTGATTGTTCGAGTAGGGTATCTAAAGTAGCCTGGAACTTCAATGTTTTGTTCATTGGTTCCTTTTGCAAGACTATTGCTTGTTGGGGTGAGGCTAGGTTGTCCCAAATGACACCCAAGTGTCTATTGTTGTCATGATGTTTATGACTTACTCGAGGACTAATCAATGCGCACTTGTGTTGTTGAACATCATTGCTTGTAGGAAAATCCAACAATACCATGATAGAGTCTTCCAAAGGAACCATGGGTGTTTCAGTTATTGTTTCAGCTTCAGATCCTGTGTTTGTTTCATATTCCCATTCACTTTCATCCTCTCTTTGGGTCTTAGCTTTTTCAAGAGCACCCAATGCGTGCGTACAATGGTACACTTGGCCCTCTGACAATCCTTAATGAGGGCTGTTTGGAAACTTGCGAATTTTGACATTCCTGGTTTATGTAGTTCGTTATGTCCTTGTATAACTCAAGTTGAGCCATTAAAGGTGCAAGTGTTGATATGATTCTGGCTTTATCATGAGAGAAGAGCATTCCTCCGTATGGGGTTTTGAGAGACTATTTTAATCTTGTAAGGGAATTATCGAATTCCGTACGTGCTTTCTTAAGCCTATAGTTCATACAATCTATCTCAAATAACTCTTCTATAGAGAGTATGTCTTCCTCTTGAAAGGGAAAGCGACACTCTTCTAGGTTTTGTATCTTGGTTGTTGCTGGTGTAGGTTTGGGATTATGAGGCTCAATCACAATCGGTGACCCTGTAAGACATTCAACCATGCTAAGCATGCACTCTTGAGCTCATTTTTTGTGTTCTGCATATGTCATGTGATCATTATCATCCGTTTGGGGTGGTTGGGTGGGTTCTAGTTTCTTGATTGGTCTATGTGGTGCACTGAACGAAGAGTAAGAACTTGTCTCAGCCTCACTTAGTGATGTACTAGAACTTGTTTCATTCTCTGACTTCCTTTGGTTTGTTAGTTTTTCACTATGTTTACCCATGCGACGAGATCGAATTTTCTCTTGGGTTTTTGTATCCTGTGTCGCACATATGGGTATTGAAGTTTGTGTGGTAATCTTTGATGTGGATGCTTATGCATCATGTATAGCTTTTGGCTTTGTCTTGTTTATGTCCTGTTTTGGGTTTACTTCTACAAATTCCTTTTCCCTGTCTTTTACTTCGACCTTGGTTTCGAGACAGTTTGTTGTCCTTTGTTTTTCTTGGGTTTAGAAGGTTTTGTTTTCTCTTTTGGGTTCTGTTTTAAAGCATGTTCTTCTACCCATGTTGAGGTATTGTCTTTTACACTCTTCTTGACTGTTTGTTGTGCCTTGGCTTGTAAGCGTGTAAGCACATTCAAGGGCACCGTGGCTAATTGCCCATTTTGTACACTTAAGATGTTAAGAGTTGTATTTTGTGAGACAAGTTGCATTGAAGCAACTGGTCTTGGGCAATCTTGGAACATGTGATCAATGCCACATCGTTCACACATTGGTCACAAGGTGTCAGTGACTATGGGCATGGAAGTATTCCAAACTGTGTAGTCTACCACCTTGTGAGATTCACGATAATAGAAACACTGAAGTGTCTGATTAACTGCTTCCTAAGCAGTTTCTACCCTTTGGACTATTTCTGTTTTGTGCACGGGAGATGGAGGTTTTGAGTCCACTGTAGATGAAGCGGGACACTTCTTAGTATCATGATCAAAGGTTTTGCAATACATGCAGTATAGAAAAACAGGTGCCTTGTATGCACAATGAGGATTGGGATGGTCATAGTGATTGCATTCAACACAAGGCATTTCGCTCGTTCCTTTTATAGGCATTTTGTTCGTTCCTTTTATAGGCATTAAGGATGTATGGTTTTGAAGGTTTTCATCCTCTCTTACAGATGTTGGCAGTAAGGTTTTAAGCAAGGCTGCATAAAATTCTAGAAATGTCAATTCTGAGATCGATCTTTCTTTTACCATTGCTTCATTTCGTTTAGATGAGTAACATCTCGTAGCATGATCATAGCAGGTTGTCATCTAAACGTATTGCTTCTTTACAACATTGATCAAATGTTTCTAGATTGGATACAATGATCAAGTTGTGTAAGCTGTTATTCTTTAAGCCCATCATGAAACATCTCCTCAATTGAACATCATTTAATTTTTCCCATGACTCACAACGTGAGTCCAAGAGTTTTATCTGAAGGATAAAATCTCTAATGGATTCATTTGGTTGACGTTCAATTGAATAGAGTTGTGTTGTTGCACTCCACCGATCACCTTGTCTGGAAAAGCCATGTATAAAGGTTGATTTCAAAGTTTTGAAGTTGGTCTTGATCACCGGCATCAATGCGATGAACCATCAACTAACTTTTTCCTCTAAGCATAAGTTCAACGTATGTACCTTAGTGGGGCAATTGGGATTTCCAAAGGCTTCACATATCTGTTCAAACTTTTGAATGAATTGAACGAATGAATTGAACAAGGTCTGTTGTTCCATTATATTTGCCCATTATTTTGGAAATTTGTACGGCCGTATTTCTGTAATTAAGACCTTATGTGAGTGCTCTTGTTGGAAGAGACTCACTGAGTCCTTGGGCCACCCCCCTTCCTAGACTAGTCAGTATGTCCAAGGTGTGGGCATCCAGGAAAGGGTTGGTACTTATAGGATTTTCGGGAATGTTAGGTAAAGGACCAAAGCCTGGTTGAATCGAAGTGACAAGGGGTGTAAAACCCGATGACACGCTTGTTATAGGCATGGCCAATGGCATTGGGAGGTGAATTTGTGATATGGATCTCAATGGCTCGAAGATGTCAGCCATTGGGTTTAGTCCTTGTATGATCCCTAGTACTCCTTCTATTGTGGCCATGTTTGAGTGCCTAAATGCTCCTTAATGAGAAATTACAATTATTTTTTTGGCTTTTTATACCTTCCCACAGCCTGTTATACAGCCTCAAGAGGCTTGGCGTACTCTTCGTTGGATCAAACGGGTGTCCGTTTGCCCTAATTAGCTTAGGTACTATACATAAGTAAACAACCTGAGATATTTTTCCGAAAAAAGTGTATGCTAGGAACTTATCAGATGGAAGAGGAGGTCCTAAAACCTATTTTCCATCTCTGTCTCAAAATGAAAAAAAATTTAAAGAAATTTTTCCCTGTTTCGCAGCACGTTTTTGAGGGTGATCCAAAAGGAATTTTGAAAAACTCTGTATGAGGGAGTTATAGTATTTCTGGAGTACTACAACTTTGTTTCCCTGAATTATCCGTGATTTTGTCGTTTAGACCCTCAAAAAGTAGCCCGAGTATGGCTCGTCATCGTTTTCGCGCTGTTTTTTGTGATTTTTTATGGTTTATGGGGTGTGTTGCCTCGATTTCCGGGTCGAATTTTGATACTACTGGTCGGAGGTCGAAATGATCGATTTTGACTTCGGACGACCAAATCCAAAGTCAAAGAGCTCGATGTCAGCTTTCCGATGAGCCCTAGAGCGCCTTCATCGCATATACAGTTTAGGAGATACGGGCCTCCAAATAGGGGTGTTTTTCCCCCCCCGCATGAACTGCTGTTTCACGCCGTCACGCATGAACCGGACTTCACATGGGAATTAAATTTCAATTTTTTAATTTTTATTTTTTTAATAACGTTGGATTTCCGTTCACGTGATTTTTTCGTTCACATCATTTTTCCGTTTACGTCATTTTTTCGTTCACGTGATTTTTTCGTTCACGTCATCCGTTCACGTGAGATTTTTTTATTTTTTATTTGGAGTCTAGTGGGAAATACGAATTTTCCTTTTGAGGGGGAATATTTTTTGAATTTAAAATGAAAGGGATATGGGCATTTTCCCAAAAAAGGTAAGTGGAATCAAAAAAGTCAACCCTTTAATAACACACCTTACACCCTTTCATAAATGACCCCCAAAATGGACAAATTGACAACTCATGAGCATCTTCTCATTGAATGCTCATTAGCCTTAATGAGTTATGTAAAAAAGTGATTAAGAATTAATCTAAGATTAATCCTTTTACTAATCTTTCTCTCTTTTATACTAATCAAAGACTCTAATTAACCATTAATCCCTAATTAATTTACACAATTGAGTACACCATTGGATAGAGCAAGGAAAAACTAATCTTTGTGCATCAATAATTGTGTAAATTAATGTAAATTAAGGGATTAATTAGACTTTTAATTATAGTTTCCTCTTTAAGGCAAAATTAAGCAAAGAGAGTCAAATTTCTCCAATTGATCAAAAAATTGATGTGATTAGGTGTTTTGATCAAAACACTCAAAAACCCCAATTTCAAATACTCATATGATCAATTTAGACCCCAATTAACACATTTTCTAAATTTTTAGCCTCTTAGATAAGATTAATCACCCTTAATGACAAAAACTAGTCCATTAAGAGAAATTAGTCAAATTCAAGGGTTTTTTGATGGTTTTAAGAATTTTGATGGTTTTTGATGGTTTTAAGAATTTTTGATGGTTTTAAGAATTTTTTTGAAAGATTAAGCTACTCCTAATGCTTTGCTAACACTCTAATCCAAACAATTTCAACAAAAAACATACAATTAAACTAAAATTAATAATCTTAGATCTATGTTTAAACTAAAGAGAGCTAACATTCACTAAGAAATGCATTCTCTTACATTGTTTGATGCAATGGATACAAACTAAGCCTAATACAAACTATGTGCAAACCCTACGAACATGAAAAACCACAAAAACAACAAATTAATCTAAAAATTAAGTAAAAAGCATTCTTTTCAAAAACAAAAAAGAGCTATTCTACACCAAATCTCACACAAATCACCATCAAATCCACATCTTTTTCATGGAAAACCACTAATCAAGATAATGGGCAATGGGTTAAGCGTAGATTAAAGACAAAATGATGGAAAAAGCCAAGGGATGGCTCCCCGGCAGTGGTGCTAAAAATGTTAAGGCTCACCCTAACCCTCCTTGAAACACATCCAAAAAGAGCTTACCTGTGGGTGAACCGGAATTGTTGTGAGTGAGGATCTTTCCAATGGCCGAGCTCGTAACCCTCGAGGTCTCCAAGCTCTACAACTCCTTGAGAAGCAATTCCACCACGTCTCCCGTGAGCGTTGTCACACTGCCGCGTTGCACTACGGGTCCTCGTCCCTCCTCTCACCTCACTTCACTCACACACACTCACTAGCATGCATTAGGGAGACAGATTAGCAAGAGGATTAGCAAGAGCAAGACTTAATTGCACAATGGAAGAGTATGTTGTATTATGAGAGAATTTCACTTATATACATGGCCATAAGTGTTCACACTCACTTAAACTATGGCCGGTCGGGCACTTTAGGCTCATAAGAGGCCTAATGCTATTACAATGACTACTCTCATAATATGTCCATGAAGTACATCACTTAGAACTTCACCCTAACTTGCTACCACATGCTCTTGAAGTGGGAATTGCCATAAATACTCCGTCAGACCATTACGGGCGCCCGTCCAAGTTGTAGCTTTGGACACTATTGCTTCATATCATGAATGTATCACCCTTTGGTGTATCTACCGTGACTCCTTGATGTAAGATAATGGCGGTAGCTCTTGTTAATCCTAGAATGGGATTAAAAATTACTGGAGGTTTATCATATTCTATGTTGATATCATCAGGCCATTTTATAAGCTTTTGATTGTGTTTGAATGGACCGAAGAATGTCAGCAAAGCATACAATGAATTAAAGAGGGCATGGCAAGTTGAGACTACCAAATTGGGACCTTGTGTTTCATATGCATATCGATGCATTAAACTTTGCAATTGGTTATGTTTTAGCACAACCAGTGGAGCATAAATTGGTTATGTTTTAGCACAATGAGTGGAGCATAAATTGGATTACCCAATCTGCTTCTTGCAAGTCCACAACTCAATGATGCTGAAATGAATTATTCCATAACGGAAAGGGAAGGACTAGCCATGGTGTATGCAGTGAAAAAGTATAAACACTACTTGTTAAGCTAATAAGTTCATCTTTTTTGTGGATCATCAAGCTTTGTTGTATTTGGTCAATAAGCCTTGCATGACGGGCCGAATTATGTGCTGGTTATTACTATCGATGGAGTTTGACTTTACAGTGGATCACAATATGTACTGGCAGACCACATGTCGCGGATACCTAATGGCAAAGTTGCCAAATGATGAATTACTAGATGCTACTTTGTTCAAATTAGATCTGATACTATAATGGAGTGAAGAAATCTTCAAGTATCTTGCCTATGCATTTCCACAACAGGATAAGTTAAATAAGGATAGGATGCCGATGACTTATTAAGTTAGCGGCACCTTATTAGTTAATCATTGGTCAATTGTATAACTTAGGCAAAGATCACGTGTTGAGATGGTGTGTCAGGAGGAGGATAAATTTCTGACCATTCTAGAAGAATCCCATAACAAAATTGCTAGAGGACATTTTATGGGAGAATTAACGGTGACAAGGAAAATCTTGCAAGCCATGTTATGGGTGATCGATGATGTTTGGTGATGCCTAGAGTTCGTTAAACGTTGTGACGAATGTCAACACTTTCACATTCCCCATGGATAAGATAGAATGCCATTGATTCCGATCACTGTGCGACAAACCTTTGAGAAATGGGGGATAGATTTTGTTGGACCCATAAGCCCAGCTACACGACAAATGCAAGCTCAGTACATAATTGTGCAAGAACCCTTTGATAAATGGGGGATAAATTTTGTTGGACCCATAAGCCCATCCACGTGATAAACACAAGCTCGGTACATAATTGTGGCTACAGACTATTTCACAAAATGGGCAGAGGTAAAAGCTACTCAAAAGGCAAATGCTTGCACCACTGCTAAATTTGTATACGAGCACATCATATCAAGATTGGATGTCTCCCATTTTATCAACGAGGTCATTAAGCACCAATTGATGGGATTTATGATGGTGATAGCTAACGGGTAGGCAAAAAGTGTGCAAATAAATTCCTTTGTGGTATCCTGACCAAGAATGTGGAAGCTAGCCAAAATGATTGGGAACACTCCACATAAACATGGCCACTCTAACCCTAATCGAGGAAGAAGACCTTGAGATAGAGCCTACGCGGGTCAAAGGAGGACTCTCTATGGGAGGGACCACTACTAATCTCCTCACAAATGATTGACTCAGGGGGCAAGTCACAACTTGCTCTCATATGAGACCTAGCAAGAGTTAAAAGTGTGCATGTAGGAACCATAGGAGCTTTGGGATGTTTGAAAGTTAATGTTTCCATCAAAAATAATCCTTGGCCATGTAAGGTTTTTATCATGCCACCAAGTTCTTTAGAAGAGGAAATGTTTCTCTGGCAAAGCTGGATCTCTACCATGAATTATGAAGTCAATTGGGAGCAAAGGAATACTCACTTGTCATCAGGGAACTGCAGACACACATTGCCACTATGGAGCATTGGAGCAACCACCCATGATCTCAAAAGTGAGTGATCACAGTCATCCACAATTATACTTTGTCTTTTGGCACTTGAGGCACCACAAGTATTCAAGGAAATGGCAACGACTATGATAGATAGAGGCTTGAATTCCACTCCACACACACTGGAAGCCTCAGAACCACTAGCCTCATGTCCCCAGTGCTATTGGGTTTGCAAAAAGCTATTGAAAGCGTAAAGGTACTATGAAGGGAGCATGTCAAATATGGCTACCTAAATTGGGAAATCCTATGGTGAAGCCTTCCTTGCACAAACCTCGTTCAACAACCACCAATAACCCTGATCTAGCTACCTATGAAAAGTGGTAATAGAAAAGGAAGGACAAAATGGGTCCTACCCAAGACTACCACTCTACCACATCAAGTGACAAAATAGGTATGGGTGCCCATAAGATCCAATTTAAGACCTAAGCTCACTAAATCAATCGGCAAGACCAAGCCTCAATGGTGGAAATGGAGACGGAAGTCAGTAAATATTGAACATGTGACTATGAAGCCACAAGAACCTCACAAGAAGACATAAGAACCTTCTCAACTCAATGTCGCAAAAGATGCCAATCAAAATGAGGTCAAACAGGTGAATTACCCAATTCCCTCCCTCAAGGGCAAAGCTGTTATAGTTGACAAACATGAACACAAGTCCATGGGAAAGCTCCCACTAGAACGTGGACTGGCTAATTCAATGGATGGAGCAAGAGCTGCTATGTTCCACCAAGGAGTTGGAGAAGTTACACTAACATGCTCCCTCTACATCCAGAGCTTCATCGCAATATTCTTGGGCCTACCCTGTGGAGCATCTAGCTACACAACAATAGGCCCCGGAGGACTAACAAGCTCCATACCCTCTCTGCCTAACTCACACTCACAACCGTGATTTTTTAGAGTCACGATTGTGATTCTACAAAATCATGTCAGCTAACTTCTTCCTATCATCATTTTGGATGCCCACAATTAGTTACCACATGTCTCCAAACCAACATTCAGCCCCCTACTGGCCATCACCCCGTTGTCTTACCATCATGATCCTAGGAGAATCATGGCTATGATTCCCATGCTTGCATAATCACATGTCACAAAATGTTATGAAAATCATCTTTACTGATTCATGATAGTGTTATATGTTTGGATATAACGGATTCAAACTCTCTACGAGGACCCAGGCTCTCTAACTTCCTCAGGGGGAGATGACCAGACCCTAAAGAAAAAGGCTAAGGGGAAGAAGAGCAACTACCTTGGACCATTTATGGATAGGTGCCAGGGTACTATCATCACACACATAGGCTCTCCAACTTCCTCAGGGGAAGATGAATAGAACCCAAAGATAAAGGCTAAGGGGAAGAAGAGCAACTACCTTGGACCATTTATGGTGGATAGGTTCCAGGGTACGATCATCACACACACAGAGATAGTGGATAATAAAAAGGTTTACTTTCAGTACCACTCCCCAAGTTGCATGAAGTTGGTGCATGATTCGGAGGTCAAGGTCAAGTTGGAACAAGCCTGACTAGGGAACCTGGTAGTAGTAGTCTAGTGCCAGATCAACACCCGACTCTATCCTTAATTCCTGGCCTCCTATCAAGAAGGCACAAAGTGCGGAATGGTGATAGGTATAGATGGTGTAAAGAAGCCAGTGTTGATCATCGAGAAGTTAATCCACGAGGCCCTCTTCCTACTAGTTGGGCCAAATACTTTCCCATTCTCTTAAAAATTAGATTTCTCCAACATTTTCCCACCCTCTCATGTAAACAATAATGGAGTGGAGTTCATAGCGCTCAAGGATCACCAATTGAGAAAGCATGCCGTGTGGCCTTGATGATCATGCAAGTGAAACCAGTGGACCGGTACAACCACATAGATATGCACAAGGTTTATTTCTTGCACCATGGGGAACAAGATGATTGGGCGAGTATGCTCACATGGAAACAAGGTGGTCAACCCCTACCTCCTCACCTGAATCTCGTGGCATGCTATGGAATCCTACTCTGCCAAGTGAACCCGAGGTGGCCACCACAACACAATAAGTTTTACAACAAGAATTAGCGGAGGGTTGCGCCATCTTGGAAGACACAAAGCGTCTGGTAGCGCAAATAGGTGTCAGATCTCCCAAGCAACCCCCCAAGAAAAGGGTGAAGAGCACACCTTACTGATCCCACTCAGTTTCCCTAGCCACCTCAACTTATGCTTAAGACAAAGAAAGTAGAAGCCTCAAGCCCACCACCATTATCTTCTCCAGTTCCCCAAGAGCATGAAATCCTTGAAGTGCATGAGCTTGAAAGGCCAAGCATGCTACCCCAGGAGCCCACCGTTTGTAGATGAGGCACAAAGCCAACCACCCAGCCTCTCTTTACTTCACCACACCAAATTCTATTTGTTTCACCACGGGAGTCAGCCAACAACCCATTCGAGCTAGAAGAGCTCATTTCCCCCATCCAAACCCGTGCCTTCATCCAACTCTCCTCTTCCAAAAAGTACTCAAAGAGAAACCATACCAGTGAGCTTAGAGGAAGCAACCAATAATGCAACCAAAAGATAGAAGACAGAAGCCTCTCAAAGTAGCAAACGAGGAACAATACAAACCATTGTGCATGCAATTGTAGGAGATGGATGCCACGGCCAAGAGGGTGGTCATTCATGAGCTTAAAAAGGGAATCTTGCACTGCTTGAAGCATAAGTACACCCACATCGAGAAGTTCTGAAGCAAGGGAAAGGGGAGGACTACGAAATGGACTTCTATGTTTCTGACCTTAATATCTTTTCTGTCCAAACGATGGAGTGAAACTTCCACATGCAGGCCTTAGCTAACAGATTATTGAAAAAGTATGTAAGCATAACTACAAAGTTGAATGCACGCCTGATGGAGGATTTGGAACAACTTACTAAGGATGCATAACAAAAACAAAGAGAAATACTTGAGGAAAAAAATAACTCTTTTGTTTACACTATCTCCTGAGGCGTTGGGTAATGTTGCGGCCTTGTGATCTAGAACCGCCTGTGCTAGAGGCTTCATCCTTTTTTTCTTCTTCTCTTGGTTGCACATTTACCATGCACATTGAGGTGGTAGGAATGTTTCATGATTCAATGTACTGGGTTCCTCTAGAAGGCAACACATCTGTAGTAGCAAGCACATGCATCTAGTTTTCACTAAAATCTAGGGGTAGGAGCAATGCATACATTGCGGCTTCTTCCTCTTCTCGTGAATTCTCCTCCATTGGTTGGCAGACTTGTAGGGACGCGGTTCGTTCGGTGGTGACCAAATCATTTCCAAACAATTGTCCTTACATTGGGTGTGCCTTCCACATTTGTGGATGGATCTTTAGAATCTGCGAGTTCTTTCAAACATACACTTGATCTAATGCTCAATCATGCACCAATTTGCCTTCCCTCATGAAAGGTCTGCCCAAGATAATGTTGTATGAATCTGGTTGGTGCAAAAAGTCCATTACAACAAATCTATAATGGTAGTGGAATGAAAAGACCTTAAGTCTTATGTTTTTCAACAACCCCATTGGTCTTGAGGATGTTTTGTCTGCAATTTTGACGATTAGATCTACTCTTTCCAATTCTGGTTTACCCTAGTTTTCCCAACATCATTTTGTAATGATGCTCACCCCCGCTCCAATGTCCAAGATAGCTAGTGCTTGGTATCTGTTATGGTGAATTAGGATTGTAGAATTTGTATCATCACTCTCATAATACCGTGCCAATTGATTAACAGGTATTTTGATGAATCTGGGAGTTCCCTCCTCCTCATGCACTAGATTTTTCTCTGCTAGAGGTGACTGAGACTTCTCTGCAGTGGACATTGGGTTTAATCTTCCCTCTACCCAGTCCTTGATATCTTCCCATAATGCCGGCGTATTGCGTAACAATGGTCTCGGGGGCGGTGACATTTTGACAGTGGTGGACAATATGGCTGCAAGACTACCTATGTCTCTAGGCTCCTTGGCAAATGAGGGTTCCTTCCATGTGTTTGTCGCATATTCAACCTTAGGGAATGAATGGATGGATAAATCTTGCTCTGCTTCCTCAAACATTCTTGCCATGAGGTCACTGTGAGTCCCTTCCTTGGATCCTTCTAGAATTGGAGTAGGCACATCCAATTTCCTTTCCTTTATCACCTCATTTCTTGGATACATTGAATCCCTAGCCATGTTAGCCCTTAATTTGGTTTCGTGATTTCGTTGGCACTCCTCAACCAAGGCCTTAGCTTTTTCAAGCTTCCTTATTTCTTCGTCGGTGTTTGGATATTCCCCAATCCCCTTAGGGGTTGCTAGTCTCTCCTTTGCAGTTTCTTGGCTGTGCCCCTCTTGTGTCAGCACTTGGTTGTCTCCTTCCTTTGATTTGGTGGATCCAGTGTCAATGGTATCTTCTTCTGAATTGTGACCATGGTATCACATTTTCTCCCTTCACTCTTCTCCTTCTTCTAGTGTTAGAGGTTGTAACACCCATTGGGTTTTTTCCCTCGCCCACTTGTTTTGCATGCGCTCGTGTTAGAACATTCAATGATGTGATATTCCTAGGCTGCAAGCTTATAGTCCTGATAGTGGCATGGTTAGAAGTGAAAGCAGAACCACTAGTGCGATATGGGCAGTCTTTGATCAAATGATCAACCCCACACTAAACACAGGAAAGTGTTGGCATGCTGTTGGTCCGTGCTACCAAGGGCTGGGCTTGGCCCGCATTAGCCACATTCTTATGAGGACACTCCACTATTCAATGAGGTCCATTACAACCAAAACACTATATTGGTCCCCTTCTCATAGTTGAGTTTATGTCTTTACCTTTCCATTGTATCGTGGTTTGCAACACTGGCACTGGCGTGTTGTTCTGTAAGACATAAAACTCTAGCGTGATCTCCGCGGGTTCCTCTGCTATTCAATGAGGTCCATTACAACCAAAACACTATATTGGTCCCCTTCTCATAGTTGAGTTTATGTCTTTACCTTTCCATTGTATCGTGGTTTGCAACACTCGCACTGGCGTGTTGTCCTGTAAGACATAAAACTCTAGCGTGATCTCCGTCGATTCCTCATAGTAATCATTATTGATTTCTACCTTACACATGACTTCTCCCTTGTCCAAGGGCTCCTCAATCAACACCTAGTTGATTTTAGCCTATGGTGGTTCTAGTGGTAGAACATGTGGCGGCAAAGGCGACATGTCTTGCATTCGGAACATCCTCCGGGATCATAAGATGCATGATTATTTAGTGTTAGCCTAACCGGCTACTCTAGATATGTGCTGTAAGATGGCAATCGAATATGAGGACAATATGCTTAAATTGCCACAACTAGTAGATGCCAAGACAGCTTCGGTAGGCAGCAACATCGTGAGTCTCAAGTCACCAGGACATAGGAACCAAGAGCGAGCAAGTTGGAAATATGTTAGTGGAAGAGCGAAGTAATGCCATATGGAGAAATTAAAGGTCAAGGATGGAATAGAAGCATCAAGAAATGATCATCTCTACGGGCGGCTGTCTCTACGGACAGTGAAATTTGGTAACTATGGGAGGATCTTGGGCCAAAGGCCACTTGAAAAAGAAAAAAAAGAAATGCAAAGTTAAAGAACTTTGACAAAAGTTGAGTAATATTTTACTATTAAAAAGACCAAAAGCAAAGTGATGAAAGGCAAAAGCAAAGCAAAAGCAAAGTGAAAGGCAAAAGCAAAGCAAAAGCATCAAGTTGAAGAAGAACCTCTTCATCACGTTGCCATCTTTGTTGAAGCGTGGAGATCATCTTCTCCATCATCATCTACTTGATCATGAACCAAATCATGGAATTTTTCATCGCTGTCCTCGCTCATCATAGCCTCCCCGTAGCATGAAGGCTTGCCACAATTAGTCAACATAATATAATCTGCCCCGGGAATAAATATGTCAAGCTGTCTTGACTCTCTTTGTGACCTTCTCAAAGGCATTTCAGTTTGCTGTCCTGACTGTATTTCAGCCTGATTATGTGTAGAACGTTCAACCATAGATGTACTATCACCAGCCCATGACTGTGTACCAGTGGGAGTACCTGGGGCGTCATTTTCGAGACATTTGGGGCATGTCGGAACAAGACCCACCCTTGCTAATCCATGCATATTCTTTAAGCTATAATTTCTCACCTCACCTTCCCCTCTTCCTTTTTCAATTTCTTTGGCCAACTACACCTCTTCCCCAATCAACCATTGAGGGAGCTGCTATTGTAGGCAGGGTAACTAACCCTTTGTAAGTCTATGATGAGTATGTCTACAATAGTAAGACAATTAAAAAAACATGCCTCTATTGCAGGCATGGTAACTAACCCTGTGTGAGTCTATGATGAGTATGTCTACAATAGTTTAAAAAAAACATGCCTACTATTGTAGGCATGGTGACTAATTCTATGTGAGGCAATGATGAGTATGTCTACAATAGTAAAACAATAAAAAAACATGCCTACTATTTTGGGTGTGGTAGATAACCCCATGTGAGTCTATATGTCTACAATAGTAAACCAATTAAAAAAACATTATAGTACACCATTTCAACCAATTTTGTGTAGGTATTACCAAGAGGCCCCTCTCAAGGGTGGCTTATAATTAATCAAAATCATACTCCATCGATACCTTTAAACAAGGTGAGCAAACAAAGCTACACGGTGTCAACCCTCTATTTTGTGTAGGCATTGCTTAGAGGCCCCTCTCAAGGGTGGCTTACAGTTGATCACAATAGTACTCCATCCACGGCCCTAAGTGCAAGGCGAGAATGCAAAGCTACAACTTGGCAACCCTCTATTTGTATGTGTTGTCTCAACTCAAACCCAAGTAAGTTCTAGTTGTTGCAATACATTAGCACAAGCAAATGGCCCTCCCTATCAGTAAATTTTCAACACAATAGGCTTCTAGACCTAAGTTAGCGCATAGTAATAGACAATTAACTTGCTTGTTGAAGATGTAGGGGTTCACAACTCACAATTCAGAAGGAGGACCCTCTCTCTCTCTCTCTCACACACACACACACACACACACACACACACACAGACGCGCGCGCGTGCACACTCAAAGGTCAATTGTAAGTATTGCCTAAGATATCACTAGATGGTCTCTTGAGATGATATATATTGACTCCTATAATCACACATAGAAAATATGATAAGGCAAGATATGTTGTTATAATTAGCAAGCACAATTCCTAACCAAAGTGAGGGACCTTTCTGCTCTTGTTAATTTTAAGAGAGCTCTTGTTGACAATGGGAAGTTGTCACTAATGTGAATGAGCGAGATGTTTTTGCTCTTGTTAACCATGGGAATTTGTCACTATTGTGATTGTTAATGTGTGGGAAGTTTCTTCTCTTATTGACCATGGGAGAGTGTCACTCACATAACTAATACTTGCTTGTTAGATGTAGGGCCTAATATTCTCAAAACAAGGAAGACTCTATCTCAAGCTTAAACTATTGTATACTCCTATTTTGGGGGGAGGGGGGGTGTATGATGAAAATAACCAAAAATAGAAATGTCCTTCCCCTCGTGCAAGGCACTAGACTTTACCCATTTTGATGAACAACTTATATCGATCTCATTATTTTATAGGCATCTTTTGTAGGACGAGGATGATCAATTGGAAAAACCTACATGTTTTTTTAAAATTCCCTTCATGCAGTTCACTATGTTTCTTATTAGTGATGAGTGTGGGTTTGGATTCTTGAAATGGGGAAAGTTGAAGGATGGTTACTCATCTTTTGGGTCAGTGAGGGTTTGGATCTTGAAATGAGGAAAGTTGAAGGATGGTTTCTCATCTTCTGGCTGAGTATTGAAATCTATCTACATATAATGAGGCTTGATTAGCATGAACATTGGTGAATTAATTTGTTGAGCTTTTGGTGCCATAACTGTTATAAACCCTTGTCAACTTTTGTAATGATTTTAAAGGTATCAATCACCTTTGACCACAAGAGGAGGGTGGATGATTGGAGCTCTTTTGTTGCCTTAGCCACCCACTGCATCTTACAGCTTCAACTTCTCCCAATGTACTTGCTTGTGGCTATGTCAGACCTTGATGTAGAAGAAATATATGTCAATCACCTTTGGTGTAGCCACTACAAGAAGAGGGTGGATGATTGGACCTTGTGGCTTTAAAGTATCAATCACCTTTGGTGTAGCCACCAAAGGTGAGGGTGGATGATTGGACCTTGTAACTTTAAGGTGAGGGTGGATGATTGGACCTTGTAACTTTAAGGTATCATTCACCTTTGGTGTAGCCACCATAAGATGAGGGTGGATGATTAGAGCTCTTTTGTTTCCTTAGCCATTGCACCTTGTAGCTTCGTCTTCTCCCAATGTACTTGATGGTTGTCATACCTTAGACATTGCATCTTGCAACTCCATCTTCTCCCAATGTACTAGCTATCATACCTTAGCCATTACCTCTTGCAGATTTGTCTTATCCCAATGTACTTGTTGCAGATGACTGTCATACCTTAGCCATTGCATCTTGCAGCTCCATCTTCTCCCAATGTGCTAGATGTCATACCTTAGCCATTGCATCTTGCAGCTCCATCTTCTCCCAATGTACTTACTTATGGATGTCATACTTGATGTAGAGGAAGTACATATATTTACACACACCCCCCAACCCACACACACACATGTATACATGTATACATGTGTGTGTGTGTATACGTGTGTGTGTGTACACACATGCACACACACACACACACACACACACACGCGCGTGTATATGTGTGTGAGTGTGTGTGCATATACATATATATTTATATTAACACCAAAGTTCAATCACCAATACTATGGCCCCTACTAAGTTGTTAAGTCATACAATGGAGTCACTTATAAGCTTGACTTACCCCCGCAAGTAAGCATTCATAACGCATTTCAACCTTGTCTATTAAGGAGATTCTATCTTGACATGCATTATGGCAGGATGCTTCCCATTCAATCTGGTAATGTTATAAACCCGCCATATAAGTCAGAGGTCATTTTGAAATCTCGATTGAACTGAAAGCACTGACCTAGATACCAGGCTAATTGCATCACATGGGCTTTGGTCGAGAAACTATGGAGAAAATGTTGGTTTGACCATAACCTGAAACACAAGGAACTAGAAAAGGGGGACCTCATCCTCCTGCATGGTGTTGGAAGCACCAAGAAAAAGAAACTCAAATACAGAGGGTTAGGACCTTTCAGTGTCCGAAATCACCCCTCAAGGGTCAGTTTGAATTGAAACCATCGAGGGAGTAGAAATGGAAGGATACATTAATGGGAGCAAAATAAAAAAGTATTATGGACCCTGACCTAGGAAATGCTTGCACAAGAGCATCTTCTAAAACAAAAGAAGGAGCTAGCCAAAGAAAAAATCATACAATCTCGAGAAGAAGCCAACGCAAAGCAAAGACTCCATGGAAAAATGCTACATGTGAACATGACTTTGCTCACCTTGCTCACTATCTGTCTTTTATCATGGTATCAGAGCTTGGTGCTCTCTATTATGGTTTTGTGAAGATGTGAAGAAGAAAGAAGATGTGAAGGAGAAAGCCATTGGAGCTTGGAGCAAAGAGAAGGTGTGGAGCACACACATCGGCATCAAATCTGAGAGCCTGTCCTACCAGGTAAGAAGATCTAGCCCCTCACGGGTTAAGCATCTCACGTGCTTGTTAAAAGTTGTACCTCATGTGGGAACAAGGTTTAACAAAGGCATTTATTTATTTATTTATTTCATGCTTTTGGGTCGGCCATTTCCAGCATAAGGGTATAAATACCCATGCCCACCATTGTATTTTCTTAATCAGTTCATTGCTAATAAAGTTCAAGCTGTTCGTCAACTCTTCTCTCTCTCTCTCTCTGCGTCAACTTCTCTCTCTCTCTCTCACTGCGTGTGTTAAGCTTCCGCATACACGATTCTGACATGGTATCAGAGCTGAGCTCTTGATCCTCGGCTGTACGCAAGGAGCAGAAGGAGAAGGAAGGCAAAGGGCTGCGTTTTCTCAGCTGGAAAGCTCGTGACCTCGGCACGGAAGAGAAGAGGTGCAGCGCAACGTGGGGAGCTGACTACCAGCTTGCATGGCGTGCATAGCACGGACGTGAGAAGTCTAGAGGCAAGCATAACACGAAGCCAACGTCTAGGGAAGAGTGCAGAGCAAGCGCAGGCTATGCAGGAGGCAGAGCGTGTCAGGTGCTCGCGAGGAGGACAGAGCGCCTGGACCACCAGTTCGCGTGGAGCGTGGAGTCGGCTCAGCGGGAGCGGCAGCTCGAGTCGAGCGCTTGGCTCCTGCAAAAGAAGAGGGCAGCTCGTGTGTAGCATTTTTTTTGTTTCTGCTGAGTATGGCCAGGCTGGTGCACGGCTGTAAAGAGCACTTTGATGGAAAGAGTGCGATAAGGAGGGCGCTGGAGGAGAGGCTAAGAGAGCGAGCTATGCGCATTCGGGCATGCTCTCTATGTGGCCTGGTAGAGGGGCTCACGAGAACAGCAGAGCAGGAGCTTGTTCGCCGGCAGGACAAGGCTACTAGCGCTTGGGAATGCCACCCTTTCTATCACTATGGTAGCAATGTGCTTAGCTGGATCGGCAATGAGGCCCTTACTACTGCTTATGCATTAGCTTCCCTAAGGTGCTCTAATCCCAAGAAGTCATTCATCGAGCTTCCATCGCTCACCTCCGAGGTCATCAAACAAAACAAGCTTGATGGAATGGATTTTGCGCATAGGGATTTGATCCTAGAGTCATATCCAATGAAGGCAAAGATCATCCATTATGAGCTATTGGCTATGAACCACACAACATTCATCATGTTATCCAGTCTACAGGTGGCTGCTTTGATCTTTAGAAAGCTTCTTCAGGAACATGATATAGTCTCCAAAGAAGATGATGAGACAATATTAATGTCCCAAGGTAAAGTGTATGCATCCAACTCAGTGGAAGATTCGGAGCAAACATTCCAAGCTAGAGGAAGACAGAAGGCAGACAATCGTGACAGTGATACTAGAAAGGAATTGGAATTCCATAATCGAGCTTATGTGGTCCAAGCCACATTGGCTAAGGATTCTGCATTCTAGTTGTATAACAGTTCCACCACATGCTTCAGCCAGAGAGAGGCACGTGAGTGGAAGAGAGGGCTATTTTGAGCTCTCAAACAGGTGATTTGAACCCGTGTGTCGGAGTTCAAGGCACATGCATCTGGCATGGAACAGCTTGACAAATCTATGGACGTGATGTGTTCGTAGTTCATTGGTAGCAGACTATGGATGGGATGAGTTCCTGGTTCATTGTGTAGCAGAATTTTGGGCGTCGTGTGTCAACAGTTCAAGGTTCAGAGGATTTTTTTGAACGTGATGTGTTCGCAGTTCAACGAATGGGGGATCATGGATGTGGAGTTGTCTGCAATTCATTATTCTATGTGGTAGCTGAAGCTCAAGATGGCATTCCTTGAGGAGACAGGTTGTTTGGTGCATTTTTCGAGGTGTATTCGGTATCCGGCCGGTACTGAGGTGTCCATGGTTGCATCTGCATCGACTTGGTTTCTTCATCTATGTCCACTATGAGCTACAGAGAGGGTGTTAAAAGTTGTACCTCATGTGGGAACAGGGTTTAACAAAGGCATTTATTTATTTATTTATTTCATGCTTTTGGGTCGGCCATTTCCAGCATAAGGGTATAAATACCCATGCCCACCATTGTATTTTCTCAATCAGTTCATTGCTAATAAAGTTCAAGCTGTTCGTCAACTCTTCTCTCTCTCTCTCTCTCTCTGCGTCAACTTCTCTCTCTCTCTCTCTCACTGCGTGTGTTAAGCTTCCGCATACACGATTCTGACAGTGCTAAGCCCCTCATGGCTTAAGCATCTCACGTGCTAAGCCTCTCATGGCTTAACACTTCACGTCCTAACATTTCACAGATTAACCTCTCACGCACTGCTATTTCACGGTCTGCACCTTCATGAATTAGAAACCATTCCCAGACACACCCTTTATTGCTCTCCCCACTAACACTCTTTACATCAGAACACACACACACACACACACACACACACACACACACACACACACAAAGGAGGACCATGAGCTCCTACTAGTCATTATGACTGATGCTCTTTTCAATGTTACAGAACCCATCCTAGGCCTCTATATTCCCTTTCGAAGCAAGAGGTTGCACATTTGCAGGGGAAGAAGGGGCATGATTTTTACTTGGGTAATCTCTAATAAAATGTCCCTGCTTATGGCAATGGAAGCAAGCATTGGGAAGATTTTTGAATACTATAGGTTGTTCAATACAAAAATCGCCAAACTTAATGGCTAGTCTCTCTGGGAGCTCCTTACTCAGGTCCACTTCAACCAAGGCTTATGGATGCCATCTTGGGTTCAGGTCAACAACATGCCTTTGACCAAGCAACTTGCCTATGGGTTCCACTATGAGTTTTAGCAGAGGATGAAGGTGTAGGGGAAGGTCAAGAAGCTCTACCCAAACTGGGCAAATAGAGGGTTTTGGGCCATGCGGGGAGAGCTCAAGGTAACACCTAAAGAGGGAGAGCATGGCATTCTTTATCATCCATTGCCCTGCATCTAGAATATTGAGTGCCATAGCCTCATCTCTAAACAAGAAACAAAAGCAATTATTTGGAAGATACTGAATTTGTTCAATAATAGCACCTTGAGAAGCCCAATATGTCCTAATCCAATTCTTGAGTAGATCATCTGGGGGTCTAGGACCGTGACACATCCCAACCAAGGCCTTCGTCTAGTAAACATGACACCATTCTCTTACCAAATTGAAAGAAAGAGAGATGGTCAGTTTACCTTTTGAAGCTCCACTATCCTCTTGGTCAGAACCCCTTTGGCCTCCTTCATCATTAGCCAATTCGTGAACAAGAAAGAGCAGCTTTTGGACGAGGTGAAGATCGGGAACTCCTCTCAGATCAAGTGGGGGCAAGAACTCTTCAATAATTGGGAGGAAGAAGAAAAATCTCATTATAGTATCTTTTTTCTCTTTTCTTTTCTATCTTTTTTATCTCCATTTCTCTCCCTTTTGTCCCTCTCTCCCTCTAGCCAACAAGGACAATCCCCTTGCACTAAAAATCTTACAAAAAAAAATATAAATCTTCTTGCCCTCAACAAGCCTGGTATTGATATTTTTAACAATACAAACATATGAAAATAGTATTTAACATAATAATATGGCATACATGGTACAAATTTGGGCACACTACTTCAACTCAACTTCTGTATACTTTTCTTATTTCTTAGATTGTACTAAGGAGATTGTAGGACGGTGTGGTGAGCAAGGTTTGAACCCAAGACCTCTTTGTTCCCGCCCTACTCTCTTAGCCAACACAAAACGCTAGTCCTTTATATTAAGATGAAGAAGAAATTAAACTGTCATGCATCACTACAACATTGAATTACATAATTGCCAACGTCTTTTGAAATATAAAAACTAAGGTTATTTAGAGTGGCCCCACCTCCAAAGGGTCCATCCCTTCTTTGATCACTTTTACCAACTCAAGCACCCAACTTCACTTCCGTGTGCGCCCCCCACCCCCCCCCCCCCCCCAAAAAAAAAAAAAAATCCATCCTGGGAAGAATCTAAATTATGCCCTCACTTACTTGCATCACTAATCCAGGCAAATCCTTTGCAAATGAAGTAAAATACGTTTAGAGCTGTTTTAAACACCCCACCCCCACTCCCCCACAAATCACCCATAGGAAGAGAACGGTGCAGTAGTAAACAATTGATCTTTGAATTAAAATACATTATCCACAATTAAGCAGACACAATGATATGCAGGAAAGGTTCTATGACTTCTGGGTAGAAAGTCATAGAACAGCTGGCCAGATCTCCTTACCAGCAGGTGTTGCAGATACACCACCTATGCAGCCCTTTATTGCCAATGGTGAGATTACAAGCAGTTTCCCTATTGTACAAGATCTAGCCCTTGCCAGCTCTCAATCTAGCTTGCTGGCCCTCTAACTTGGCTTCCAAGAGCTTTGCTTTCAGGTTATTATCCCTCAGATCATTTAACATCTCGTGATCTAGCCCTTGCCAGCTCTCAATCTAGCTTGCTGGCCCTCTAACTTAGCTTCCAAGAGCTTTGCTTTCAGGCTATTATCCCTCAGATCATTTGACATCTCACAATCTAGCCCTTGCCAGATCTCAATCTAGCTTGCTGGCCCTCTAACTTGGCTTCCAAGAGCTTTGCCTTCAGGCTATTATCCCTCAGATCATTTGACATCTCACTTGAGCCTTTACCCCTTCCTTGCCGCCGTGGACTTCCTGGGTCAGGAGATGACAAAAAATGGTTCCATTGACGAGTTGGACTAGATCTCACATATGACTGCTGATGCATGGGTGCAAACACTGAGGTTGCAGGCAGATCTCTTGAGCTTTCCACAATTTGACGAAGCCAGGCAGCATTGGTCCCTGATGACTCCAAATTGCTGTTCTCTTCATATTGTTGGTTGTTCCTCCCTACTACCCTCCCTGCTACTTTTGGACTGAATGATGTGTGCCCTTGTGAGCCATCATTGTCACTTCGCCAGGTGTTGATGGTTTCTTCTCTTCCTTCGCCTGCTGAAGCCTGCCGATCTCCACTCCATTCCCTCATTTCCCCTCTTTCAGCGTTGTCTTCAACCCATTGGGTACCAGGCATTTCATCCACATAAAGGTCTCTGTGTCTTCTCCTTTCCCCTAACTGACTGCTTCTTGTCCGTTCAAACCCTTGAGACCTACCTGCTTGCCACTGTTTGGACTTCTCCACATTGGAAAGCCTTCGATTGGACGGTCTTTTCCTGTTTTCTACCTCTTTCTGATTGTAAGGATAGTGTCCCCATCCTTGTGTTGCAAGTGATTCATTGTTAATCTCAATTGAGTGTAAATCATCTTCGTCACCTGATGAGCCATCCTCACCCTCTAGTTCTTGCAACTGCTGATTTGGCCTGCTGACACTGCTGTGCCGCGAGTCAACAGAATGCCGGCCTGGAACACGGGCTTCTTTCGGGCGAAATGAATCCGCCAAGTTATGACCTATGATTGCATCCATTGAGTGTCTACTATGCCCATCTTGGCTTGCATCCACTGGTGTGTGGTTCCTCTCATCTTTCAAATTCGCTCTCCTTTTGGCTTTAAGGAAAGCCTCAAGCTCACTCCTTAACTTGTCAAGAGCCGTGTTCTTCTCTTCCAGCTCCAGCTTTGCCTCCATCAGCTTCATCTGAACTCTTTCCTCACGCCAGATCTCCGCCATCTGTAGCATTTTGCGCTCTTCCTCCACTTCTTCTCTAACTTTAACAGATTCACGCTTCAGCTCCTCTACTCTTGCCTTGTCCTCCCCTATCTCCCTTGCCAGTTCATCACACACATCTTCCATCAACTCTCGTGCTTTCCTCTCCCTCTCGAAGTCGTGCAGAGCTTTTCCCAAGGCTTTCTTGACCTCGTGAAACTCTCTTTCAACCCTTCGATGAAGGGTTTCCAGCTTGCTTTTCGACTTCCTTTCATAATGAAGTTCCTCCTTGATGGACTGAACAGCCAGTTCAATGCTCTCTTGTTGCCGCTCCTGCCACATAGCTCTCTCTTCAACTAGTTTCTTTGTGATGCTCTCCACCTCCTTGCGGTGGGTTTTTTCATTCTGTAAAAGCTCCTGTAATTGCCTGTGAGTTTGGTCCAACTCGTGGCGCAGGCTAGCCACCAATGACATGCTAGATTTATGCTGCTCCTCTAGGCTGCACACATGATTGAGCACCTTCAAAACTTCATTTGAAGTTGTAGGTCCGTATGTGAGGTCCTTCCAGAAGGTCTTCATGTTAGGAGCAGGGTTTGATAAGGGAACGGCACTACCCGCAGCTCCTGTCTGCACCCATATACGACAGCACATCAATACTTTTGAAGAACAGAGGATCACAGATCTAGAGAAACAAAACTGAAGGCTGATACAATGCTAACATTTTGGACGGCAAAAGGAGGTCTTGCAAAAGAGAAGAAGCTTACCTTGTGCTGGATGGAGGACTGTCTGTGCAATCTCTGACTAACATGGCTGGATGCGGGTGAGAGAGGCTGGCTAAGGAGGACGGAGGGGTGATGGCGATGAGGTTCTCGGCTTCTGGCCGCCCCACCTCTGGAGAAGGGAACTGCTTGAAGCTCCCAGAGAGTAGCAGCAAGCCTGCGGGCAGAGACAGCAGCAACAGCGGGCCGGCCAGTCTGGTGATGATGATTGTCTTCCTGCCCTCGTGTGAGCGTTTCTGCAGCTATGAAGTCCGAAAAAGCATCCCCGATGAGCTTCCAGCCTGGTACCGGTGTGCTAGGGCCACGCCTCCTGCCAGCTAGCAACGATGCCCGCCTCAGCCGTAGCCCATTGACGGCTATGGCGCCTCCCCTTACACTGCTGCTTACAGAGGAAGCCCTCCCCCCTTTTCCACCCCCTCTCTTCCTTGCCCTCCTTAGTATTTCCGCCATAGCCACTTCTGACGCACCTTCATCTTCATTAGCGCTCTTTTCGGCTAATAAAATCCCTTCCTCTTCTTGTTCGCCGTCCCTATTCTGCATCTTCATGTGAGCAGCCATGGCGCACACGTCAAAAACCTCACTACCTAATGTGCAGAAGGCTCTGGTTTCCAAAACCAAGCGTCACTATGCACATCTCCTGGTTCAGAGCTCCTCTACCTTCTGGCAACGATAAGTCCATAACATGAACAGATTTCTCTGTGCAATCCGCCATGGCCAGAGCTCTGTGATTGCTGTGTTGTGTGTGTACCCAGATCTCAAACAATCAGCAGTTAATGTGAGCCATGTGAGGGTGTTAGACAACAAATGGGTAAGGTCTCTTTCCTTTGCATTCAAAGAATGCGTCTGCCTTTGCATGATTCTGGGTCCCCCCCTTGTCTCTATTTCTAAGGACATATCAAATCTTTTTTCTACCCTATATATATGAAAAAACAAATCTCAAGATTCAAACCTTTTTCTAGAATTCTAAGGGCCTGTTTCCACGCACGCGAAGAAACTCGTTGCAAAATATTATCTTACTGGTTGCAAATAAATATTTGGCCTAGCTTCTGAATGCCATCAGAATTCAAAGTATAGTTCACATGGGAAAAAAATGGGGAAATAAATAAAATGAAATCAGCAGAGGCATTGCCAGAATTGGTCAGGCAATAATACACTCGTGCTGCTTGGTCACAAAAAGAAACTGGCCTTGTCTTTTGTCCAAGGGTGCCCATCACTAAATTCAGTACAACTTGATGAGCATTGAGAGAGAGAGAGAGAGAGAGAGAGAGATAGAGAGAGAGAGAGAGAGAGAGAGAGAGAGAGGTGAAGCAAAAAACAAGGTTGCAAAATGGTACTACCTACAGCTACATCAATGTTTAAAAAAAACCATCCTTTAGTGTAATTTTCACGGCGAATTTGAAGCAAAAAACAAGGTTGCAAAATGGTACTACCTACATCTACATCAGTGTTAAAAAAAACCATCCTTTAGTGTAATTTTCACGGCGGCGAATTTTGAGAAAAACTAGCTGTAATTTTGCCTAGCATTGAATTTAAAGATTCAAAATTTTAAAATTTTAGTTATCAAACTGATTAACCTATTCATTTTTCTGCAATAAAAATCGATTGAGCTTCTAGAACATCCTTCTTTTCACTAGTTAGAAAAAAAGTTTATTTTTGATACTTACCTACATAACAATCAAGTTTTCAATTTCTCCCTAGCATATGGAGACTCCAACACATATTAATTAGCAGTTGGTTGTGCGTGCCAATATAGCCAGCCCCTTCGTGGAAATTGGCCCTAAGTCATGTAAGAACACAATAAATATTTTAAGAGACTAGTTTCCAAGGTAATGGGGGGAGTAGGGGCAAAGAGGAGAAGACAACTCCATGGGAGAGTTTGGAGGTAGGAGTTATCATTTTGGCTTGTTGGACACAATAACATAAGATTTCATTGGAGGCTTATGGCAATAATGAAGGAGCGAGTTTCAGTATCGTGTAAATAGCATAATACCTACGATTTTAGTAGGGGTTCAAAGGGTAGGGTGAGAAAGAAAGAAGATTTAACCATAGAAACCCCTCGAGGTTGCTTTTTGATGGGCATCATGCCCATTTTTAGGTTTTCTGGCCATAAAAATAGCCTCTTTTTATGTAGTGGCTGTAAAAAATCATCCTTGCCTTCCCCCCGCCCCTGAAAGCCCTAGGCGAGACGTAACTCTAAGCTACCCACACACATATCAAAACCTCCCCCAAAACACATGCATGCACACAAAACCCTCTACCTCTCCCCACAAGAGACTCTCTCCCTTTCCCATTATCTCCAACATGGTAGACTTTGAATCTAGTTTAGATTCAAAATCTACTTGCTAAACTCAACAAACTCATTAATCTAGTTTAAATTCAAACTCTACTTTTATTAAACTCAGCAAACCATTAGAAACGAAATACTCTATTCATGAAAGCTTTACTGTATCCTCAACATGTCAATTCTTAAAGGAGCTCTCTTGGTTTTAAAAAAGCACTAAAAATATACTTTTTGCAAAATAACCTTTCCCAACTAGTATATTCCAGAAGAAATTGTGTTTTATTATCCAGAAACTTGAGCAATGTATTCAAACACGAATCCCTCAGTTGACCTCTCACATATCAATTGCCTAGCTATGCTTCCATGTCCCCCTACATCATGCACTATGTTTCTCTAGTTTATGGATGCCACACTCTTTCCAAGTTTACTTTCATTATAAAAGTGACTACTAAAATGACATTTTCAAATTTTATACTTTTAAGTAAGCATCACTTCTATCATTTGGTATAGTAGCTTATGCTTTTGCACATGATCGACCATCTCAATCAAATTTTAGAGTGTGGTTTCTTCTTTTCAACTACCTTGCATTATATGCCAAGATTTCATAATGTTGTTCTTACTGCACAACTAAAGGAGGACATTTTTGTAACAATTATCTTAAAAGAAGCTTAAAAGTCTTGATTATTGATATTTAAATGCCTTTTGTTATTGTGAAGGGATAAAACAACAATAAGACACCCCAATTTGATTTCAAAGTTCAAGCATTTACATGAGTATAATGAGGACACTTGCAAATACTTACCTGATAACAACTTGTAGTCTTGCTAGTTACTTTTAAATGCACTTCATTGATACAAGGCATTAAGACAACAATAGATTTCAAGGAATCCAAGCCAAATGATAAAATAAGTATCGAATCTTGTTTGAGGTTTCAAAGATTTTTTCAATTTTGTCCTTCATTTCACTTCTATATGCTAGATTATGACGTGTATCTAGATCTTGATTCAGGTCCCACGTCTTTTTCCTCAATACCTACACCTTGCACACTTCTTTAATAAGTCCCTCTATCTTTAGCTGGCATCTTCTAACCTAGATTATGACGTGTATCTAGATCTTGATTCAGGTCCCACGTCTTTTTCCTCAATACCTACACCTTGCACACTTCTTTAATAAGTCCCTCTATCTTTAGCTGGCATCTTCTAACCTCCAACTTGATCACTTTGAGTGCCCCAATGAGGGTATAAACAATATAGAGCTTATTCCATTAATGGCCTCTTTAAAAAATCTCCATCTCCATAATAAGGAGATGCAAACATTAAACTTGTATTAAATTTTAAATTACAGCATCTTGTTGGGGAGGGTGTGAAACATTTATAAGTGCTTAAGGTTGAACTTAGTCTATAAGTGTTTAAGTTTGTATTTATTGGGGAGGGTGTGAAACATTTATAAGTGCTTAAGATTGAACTTAGCCTATAAGTGTTTAAGTTTGTATTTATTAGGGAGGGTGTGAAACATTTATAAGTGCTTAAATTGAACTTAGCCTATAAGTGTTTAAGTTTAAATTTATTGGGAAGGGTGTGAAACATTTTTAAGTGCTTAAGATTGACTTTAGCCTATAAATGTTTAACATTGAAGAATTCACCGTTACTTTATTTTACAACGTTAAAGAATCACTAAGGAATGGGAATTAAGTTCACCTTTCTTGGGCAAAGATCTTTACCAATGTTCATTTACTCTCATTTTATTCTTTAATGTGATAAGAGTGGAAACTTAAACTTGAATCTCACCCTCTGTACCCTCTTGTCACATGTACTAATCCACCTTGTAAGAAGTTACAATATGCATTGTACACACATGACATAAATGGCCTTTGTAAATCATGCGCAGTCCTATCAGTATGCCACTATCACCTTGCAAAATAGGTGTGGATCGAGTGAATATGGTTGTTTAGCAAGTTTTTGGACCCATATGAATTTGTATGGATGATGTTGCTCCACACCTTGAGGGCATGGTATCTTGTAAAAATCTCCTCTAAGATAAAAGATTAGTTCATATAAGCATGTAGGTTATTCGACGGTGTGCCCAAACTATCTAAAGCCATTTACAAAACATGTCACCTTGATAGCATTAGTGTTGAAACCTTGGGGGCGTTTCTACATAAAAAACCCCATTTATCATGTGCATTCAAGGGGTAATTAAACAAACCCCTACCTATAAGTTTTTATACTTCTAGATACACGCCTTTTGTTAATCTTAAGATGATAGAAGTACCCCTTATGTATGGGTTTTTCACTTTTTGAAATTTAAAACCCCTTGTGTATGCAATTTTTTTGTAACTCCATAAAAAATAAAACCACTTTTTGAAATTTAAAACCCCTTGTGTATGTAATTTTTTTGTAACTCCATAAAAAATAAAACCACCATGTGTTGAACTCATGTGCAGATCTTACATATTTTTTAGTTTTCCCTTCCCCCATAGTTTAAAACCAAATTATTAGTGTCTAGTTTCCTCAACCGTGGGAACTCCTCCCATATGGGGGCTTTAAACACATCAACTAGGCAAAGCATGTAAGAAAATACTTCTTGTGTGCTAACATAAATAGTGGGGGCCTTCACAAAATAAGAACTTAGCAAAAAGAGATGGATAATAGTTTTAAATTATTGATGTAAATGGATATTACAATTTATGGCAATTGGCTTCCACCTGTGTGATCATGTGAGGGAGCTTAAATGGCAATCTAGGAAGACTGAGACAAAGAATTGTGTATGCATTGTGAAAGTTGGGCACACATAGGCATATAGGTAGATCTCAAAACTAATAATCCAAATATGTTGTAAGTCACCAGCCCCGTCTATATATAGTACCCAAGAGCAATGGTATGCAACCTATGTGAGCCACCCTACATGAAGTTTAACTAGACTCAACTGAGCATATCATCCAACTAAGGTAATTATAGACTAAATGATTATGGTCTCATATGATTTCTATGCATTCTTTTTATTAGAAATCTAAGGTGGTTTAAATGTAATTAGAGCCATGAAATTAGTATAACAATATTGCTAAAAAAGAGATAAATACTTAATCATATGAGCAAGATAATGAGAGCATAATGATGTAAAATGAGAGATGCCAAGCCCACTTGCATTTTGCATAGATTCCTAGTAAAATCTTTGGATTTTACATTTGATTTCAACCTTTGACCAAGTAGGTATATTTGGTCCTTTAACCCCTTAAACTCTAGGCATGAATATTTGGTTAATTATTCCAAGTTGGTCCTATTAGGGATTCCCACTTATGCTTATGATGCTGGTGCTCTTTTAGTCTTACCCACTTACAATGGCTATGGTGGTGGTACACCCAATTAGGTTTACGATGCTAGTTATGATGATGACCTCTTGGGTTTACAATGCTAGTTACAATGACCATGATGGTTCCCATGTAGGTATCCAGTTATGCTTACAATACAGTAGTTATGCTTAGAATACTGGGGTGGCCAACGGGTAGGGCCATGCCCTTGTTGATCTAGCTTGTCTAGACTTCTTCAAAAAACTTGGCCTCGGATGAGGCCACCTTCATCTTCTTTGTCTTGGATTTGGAGCTGACGTCGATGAAGATTTTGTTGATGTAGCACTTGATCTTCTCTTTGTTGATGATGTGAACAAATATATCCAATGCAATGCATATCTTCACCTTCATCTTCTTGTTGGCACCCATTGATTTTGGTGATGCAAATGCAATAAGCCATGCTTTGAAAAACTTAGGAAGTTCTTTGCCTTGGATTAATCTAAAACTAGTGTCTAATCCCTTATAAATAATGATTGAAAGCATGATTAATATCACTAATTCTATTTTTTTTCCAAAACAATGCAATGTAGATTGGTACCCTGACTTGGAGTAGGAAATTGAGGCATCAAACCATGGGGAATTTTAGGCCTTAATTAGCAAGAATTAGCACAAATTAGGTTTCATTTGCCTAAATTTTTCTCTTTTGAGTGGGTTAATTAGAGACCTAATCAGTGATATTGTTTAGGAGTAATCACATCATTAGATTAACCTAAACATTTCTAATCCATCTATCAAATCCCCATCCCTACACTCCTCACCATTTAGGAGTAATTAGAGGGCAAAGAAGAGGGTTAAAAGGTGATTAACAATGGGATTAAGAAGATTAATCACATTATTTAAGTTAGAGTGCCTTTAAATGAGTCAAAAGACACTAATTTAGAGGTAGCCTCTAACTTTATCCTTTTTTCACATACCTTGCATCAATGAGGGGGTCTTAGTTGTCTCTCACTCACTTCCCTCCAAATTTGAAATTCAAATTCAAATTTCAAACTTGCCATGATTGTTCATACCTAAGGCCATGGGCGTACGCTTCTAAGCGTACAACCGTATAAACCCGGAAAAAAATTAACACAGCTGTACCTTCCTAAGCATACGGCCATACCAACCTTAGCCACGAGTGTACCAACCTAAGCGTACGCCCTTACCAACCTAAGCATACGGGCGTATCATCTCGGGCAAAAAATTGATTTTAAAAATTTTCTTTGCCAACGGCCGTACCTTCCTAAGCGTACGACCGTACCAACCTTATCCATGGGTGTACCAACCTAAGCAGATGCTCGTACCATTCTCAAAAAAAAATACAAAAAAAAGTTTTTTTTTTGCCATGGCTGTACGTTCCTTAGCCCACGGCCATACCAACCTTAGCCACACGGGCATACCAACCTAAGCGTACGACCGTACCTTCCCTAATTTTTTTATTAAAAAAATTAAAATTTTTAAATCTTTTGAGGTGCTTATGGTCTACCTCCTCGACTCACTAGTGTCATTTTTACATGCATAAAACACCTCAAAAAACCATTTAACCTTAAGGGTGCGTTCACAAGCGAGGCAAAACAGAGCCAAAACTCTTGTTTCAGGATCGCGCGCGCACTGTTGAAGATTTTCTAAGATTCCCCGCACACCATGGACACCTTTTGGTCATGGTTACATGCCCCCAGTGCTGCACCCCGGTCCCAATTGCACATTCATATGTGGTTGCCATGCCACACATGTTTGGTTGTAAGGGCAAAACGATTTTTGAAGAGCCCTCATCTACTAGTGGGGCCCCTCCATACCTACACCCCAACGTGGATAGACGCCCCGAGCACACTCATGTACCTTCTTCTCTATCCACGGATCTATTCCCACCCCCCACCCTTGCACCACAACTTGACATTTTGAGCTTAGCACAAGCTCTAGGAAGGGGAGTGTCACACCACGTGCACCCACGAACATCACATACAAAACCTATGTGGGCGAAAATTTTCAAACTTCTGCCAAAATTCCACGGAGTTGGAGACCCCGTATTCCACATTGAGGTCTTTAACCAAATCCATTAAGAATTTGAAATTCTTGACGATGCAACAAAAGTCTTATCTCCTTGGACTCAGCCTTGAAGGCAAATAGTAAGTGATGGATTGTCCAATGTACAAAGAAAACCATTAATTAATATAATGGTTATTTCACCTAGAGGTGAGACTTTCATCCGTGCCGTGGATTCTGCTGGTTCAATCAAAACTGGGGCTTACATTGCTCAAGTCATTGGCTCTGTGATAGAGAAAGTGGGTGCCAAAAATGTAGTCCAAATCATCATGGACAATGCAAAGAATTGCAAGAATGCATCCAAAATCCTAAAGTGGCACTATCCACATGTTTTTCCGGTAGGTTGTAATACTCATAGTTTGAATCTTGTATTAAAAGATTGGTATAAAAGTGATGATACCAAATGGTTTGCCTCAATCGTCGACACTGCCAGCTTGTGAGATTCATGCTCAAGAGACAGAGAGTGTTAGATATTTTTTGACCTCGCATGTCAGTTATGTTAAAGCTTCCAGCGCGGTGACTAGGTTTTACACTCACTTTTACACTTTTGAGTCTCTTCTTCGAAATAAAGATGCAGTTTGCGAAACATTTACATGCATGACATTTCATGACTGGGAGAGCACTCAACCTGAAAAAGTGAAAGAGAAAATCAAAGTCTTGAAGGCAGCGCTTACGAGCAGAAGTTGGTGGAATAGTGTGATGGCATGTAATGATGCCTGTTATGTATGCCATATGAAGTCTTGATCAAAGAGCGCCTAATCTCGAGAAAGCATGGATGCAATGCTGGACTGTCCAGCAGAGTTTGGAGTGTCCTGAGAAATTAGAGCATTTAGTGGTGGAAAAGCAATGGCGTGTACCATTCTCCAATAGACAAAGAAAAGTCCTATTGAAGTACTTCCATGCTAGATGGATTGGAGCGCATTCACCACTACACAGTGCTACTTACATGCTAGATCCTGAATACTGGAATATGGATTTGATGTCCAACGTTGAGGTGGTTCAAGATTTTTATAAAGTGGTAAACACTTTTTATAATAATGTTGATGATCGTGTAAAGTGCATAAAGGAGATGACCTCATTTCGATTGAAAGAGGGTTTATTTTCCAACTCCCTTGTTCAACAAATGGCTAAAGAGTAGCCTGCATGGAGATGATGAATGGTGGTGAGCACTACGCTTTATTGCGCAACCTTGCAATGAAGGTTCTAAGTCAGTGCTCTTCAAACTTAGGCTCGGAAAGAAACTGGAGCATGTACAAATATATTCACAGTACTATTCGCAATCGACTGCAGATCGAGCAGATAAACTTGTTTACATGTATTGCAATGAAAAGATCTTGCGAGACATTGAAAGCAAAGAGTATGAAGAAGATATGCCCAGATGGATGTACGATTGTGATGATGTAGTAGACGAGAACTTTGATGTTGGACGTACATCATGCACTAGCCTTGAGATAGAAGACAATTTGGACATTAACTTAGATGAGCTTAATTTAGCAGACGACGAGAGGGTAAACGGTGAAAGAATTTTGGAGCAAGATACTGACATAGAGGAAGAAGCCATTTCATTAATTTCATAAAAAATACTTGTACAAATGATTGTATTTGGAGAAATTATCAATACAAAAGTAGGATTTATGTCCTTTTTAGCTTTCATCTTGAAATAAATTGCGAATTGCACTAGGAGTTGCATCTAAAGGTCCTGGTGGTTTATATTCGCTAGCCATGCCGAACACTGTATAAATACCTTGATTTATTGGGACACTGCACAATGCACATGTGGAAATACTTTGCATGTGCCTCACTAAACATATTAAGTGGTAGTAGTGTCCACAGGGCAGTATATACTGGCTGCTCCACCCATCGAATACTTTGTAACATACAGGACATTGGGGGGTGGAGGAACTAGTAGCCTCAGCAGAAACTCCCACAAGATCAGGATGTATCAAAAAATGAGAGATGTGGTTCCCTTGGTGCACAGGAGCTATACGTGAAGAGATGGTCTGTACATCTTGGCTGATCTTTATGAGCTGCTCTTGAATCCCTCTATTGGCCGGGGGAGGAGTTGACGCTTGAGATAATTGTACAGCTTCTTTTTCCTTCTCTGCTAGCTGTGCCCCTAAGCTTTCTTTGACCTTTAACTCCAATCCAGCGCCCTCCACCATGAGAGCAAGTTCCTCCCTTGTGAATGTCACTGTTTCTTCACGTATGTCGTGGGTGCTGACAATGGCCTCTCTGGAGGCGAAGTCCACTGGAGTTTCTAGGATAAATTGTGCATATAGCATCTTAGCAAAATAGAGTGGAGCGTTGGCATTATGGAGAGGACGACCGTACACCTCCAAGAAAATGCGCTCGGCATTAATTTTGATATCATTATGAGTGCAACGCGAAACCTTCCATTTTCCCTTCTTAATCTCGCCATCTGGACATGGCCATATTTCCTTGATCATCTCTGTGGTTACGCATTTATTTATGTCTTTCCATTGGGCATAAGTAGGATTTGTCCATTTCGACAACCTGCATGCTGTTCTCGTAGCTTCGCGGGCTGTTAGTCCATGTGCAAGGGCCTTCATTCGCTCATATGCCTTCTTGGCTAACTCTTGATACTCGTTTGCTTGTGCTTCTACCATATCTGCATGAACGTAAATAATAAAGATCAATGTAAGATAAATTGACCATTACCCTCAAAAACTTCAAGTTTAACACCACGAGATGAGATATGAATTGCAAAGACTCAATGAGAAATATCCACTTGACTCAAAGAATATTTCAAACAATGCGCGCACATCAAATTTTGAAGAGAAAACATAAACTTAAACACCACAAGAGAAGAGAGACATTGCAAAGACTCAATGAGAAAATATTTCAAACAGTGCGCACATATCAAATTTTGAAGAGAGACAAACAAAGAGTCATTCTTGAAACTAAATCTCCTGATACTGTTAAATTACAAAATTGGGGTGAATGACACCGATAGCTCTACAAGAGGACGTTGTGCCCTCGTCGGGTCAGTATTTAGTGATCTAAAAAATTCCACTACTTGCAAAATAGATTTTCGCTCGTCGCGATTAGGTAGACACATCCAATTTTTGACTCTATAAATAATAGTATCCATGGTAACTTTGTCATAGGAACTATTGTCCATCCACAACTCTTGTCCATCCACAACTCTTATACTTTCTGCCAATAAAATTTGTAATAAATACCCTAAAGCAAAAACATCAGATGCAAGAGTGTATGCATATGCCAAAAACGGATCATAAATTTTCGGGGCTATCCACGACCGTTTATTTCGCTCTCCGCCTACGTAGGAGACCGCCTGTGCCACCTTCTCAGGGTTCTTGTCTGCTTCAAATACAAAATTGAGAGACATCCGTTTTTTGGGCACTCTCAGCAGTAACCTCCAATCGATAATACCTACGCGTAGCTTCAACTCTTTTGTAAAATCCAACACTACATTGAATGGATGTAGGTTGGTATGTACAATTCCTGCCAAATGTGCTGCCGTCGCTAGGCCTTCAACCAGGGCATGCATAATATTTGGCATGGTTATTACTATTTGTTTTATTTTAGAAAGTTCTAGATGACCTAAAGGAATATTATCGGGCGGGGGTTTTCTCCATCCTCGATCCAAACAGAAAATTGCTCTGGTGAACTCATTGAATCTGAAGGGGACCTTCAGAAGAGTATCACCAAGCGAGCCGCCATTATAGTATGGGAAAATAGTGATCCAAGGAGATTCTTTTGTGAAGGCAATACACCTGACAATTGATGGGTGTAGAACCTGCATGCCCTGCTCTGCCTGGAAGCTCTCAAACTTGGCGCTACCTTCTCCTTTGAAGCGCTTTCCGTAAAAAGTAATGTGCTTTGGCAAAAATAATATACCTCTAACTGTATAGTCTTTTACTGTACCAAAAACACCAGAACCTATTGTTCGCCCTTCGAGCAGAGCCCCATGCGGGACGCTAATGAGGTGTGTGCACATAGAATTGTAGATTGTGCGATTAATGGCACCTGTCTCACTCGCATCTGGCTGGCTGGACGTTGCAGCGACGTCCTGGGCAATGCACACTCTTTTGGGGAGTGACTCTGCATCCAGCGCCTTCATGCGCTTGCTCTTGGCTCTTTGCTCGCTCCATACAGCATCCCATAACTGTAGACGATCCATATTAGCTTCAGGCGGGGCAGCATCTTTAAGATCATTGCATGCTACATGCATGCTCCCCAAAATAGTTCGTGTTATATGTTGATGGTTGAAGTCTACTATCTTTTGTCTATCAAGCAACTCAGCGTTGCCTCCACTTCGAAGTCGACGCTATGCATTTTCCCATATCTGCTCTAATAGATCTCGCATGAGTATCTGAGACTCATTGATCTTTTTGACGATGTCTTCTGAACATTGTGACACTGTGATGACTGCTTCAATGCGAATTGCTCGTAGAACGATTTTACGCTCTTCAGGGGAAATCATGGTGGTCGTCTTCGTAAATCTAGCACATATCACTAAACACAACAAAAACGGAATATTAAACAACATTACTGAAATCAACATCAAGCAATACATCATCAAACGTGAGAGAACAGCAACAAGTGTATCATTACTTATCAAATGATCAAACAAAAATGGAATATCAAATAATATTACTGAAATCAACATCATCTAATACATCATCAAACGTGAGACAACTACAAATATCACTAAACACAACAAAAATGGAATATTAAACAACATTACTAAAATCAACATCAAGCAATACATCATCAAACGTGAGAGAACAGCAACAAGTGTATCATTACTTATCAAATGATCAAACAAAAACGGAATATCAAATAATATTACTGAAATCAACATCATCCAATACATCATCAAACATGAGACAACCGCAACAAGTGTATCATTACTTATCAATGATCAAACAAAAACGAAATATCAAACAATATTACTGAACTCAACATCATGCAATACATTATCGAACGTGAGACAACCGCAACAAGTGCATCATTACTTATCATTACTTATCAAGTGCATACATGTTGCACTCCTCATCTACACACCTACCGTGACAGAGAGAGAGAGAGAGAGAGAGAGAGAGAGAGAGTTGTGAAGTGTATCATGAGAGAGAGAGAGAGAGAGAGGGGGGGAGGAAGAGAGAGAGGCGTGACAGATAGAGAGAGAGGGAACATTAGATGACATTTTTAATAGTTTTGTGAGTTCCTAAAGAGAGAAAAATAATGTTTAGTATTGTTTTATATTTTAAGAAAATAGAGGGAGAAAAGGTAATTTATTAGAGATTATGTATATTTTAAGAGAAAAAAAAGCATTCCTCATCTACACACCTATCGTGAGAGAGAGAGAGAGAGAGAGAGAGAGAGAGAGAGTTGTGAAATGTATCGAGAGAGAGAGAGAGAGAGTTGTGAAGTATATCATGAGAGAGAGAGAGAGAGAGGGGGGGAGGAAGAGAGAGAGTAGTTGATAGATAGAGAGAGAGGAAACATTAGATGACATTTTCAATAGTTTTGTGAGTTCCAAAAGAGAGGAAAATAATGTTTAGTATTGTTTTATATTTTAAGAAATAGAGGGAGAAAAGAGAATTTATTAGGGATTATGTATATTTTAAGAGAGAAAAAAAAGAACTCCTCATCTACACACCTATCGTGCACCATAGGACACAAACCAGCCGTGTTACCGACTATGTGCCCCATGATAAGTACCATTCTGAAGAATGGCCTTACACACACACCCCTCGTGTGGCGGACCACCCACATCCTGCCGCGCATTGCGACCATGGGCGGCTGCCCGCACGAACACACACCCACACACACCCACACAAACACACACACCCACAACTGTCATTACCTATGTATACTATTAGCAATGAACTCCCAAAGGCCCCCCCGGGCCCATATATATACAAAAATGTAGCCCGCCGGGGTTTTAATATTCCCGGCCGGACTGCCGAGTATTAGAAAAATCTCGGCGGGATTTTAGCCGATTACCAGGGAACCTCCCACCGGCTTTTTTGGGAACATGTTAACATGTTAACATGTTAATAACATGTTAACACATGTTATTAACAAAAAAAAATTGTGATCACGTGAATATAAAATCATTGCATTAAACCAAGGGTAACAAATCTGTACGGAATGGTTGGAGTATCAAACCATCTTCGAATTGCAATCTAAAGTTATAGGGATCTGTATCAGATACCCAATGGTTAATTTGAACCCTCAATTGCACCAAAATATAGTGATTAGTGTTGATTAATCATTGATTAGCAAATTAATCCTCTATTTTGTGTGCAAAAAATAGAGTATGCGGGGAGTCCAGATCTGGGGCCTTAGAGTTCAAATGAGCTCAAATCCTTTTAAGGCCATCAATAACAATTAGTCTAGTAGAGGATTAAGCCAAGAAACACAAGATTTAACCAAACATTGAATGCTTAATCTCTGTTTTACCAAAGTCACCTGCAGATTTGATGAAGAGCCTGGATCTCACTGTAGGCTTGATCAAATTAAAAACTGTCTTCACTAGCTTGTAGAGCATCCTTGAAAACCCCCTGGGCCAAGAGGAATCAGAGCCATTGTACCTAGTGCAGACAAGATCTTCATTTTCTTCAGAAAAATAGGCGCTTGAAAAAAATGCAATTTTTTGCTGCTTGCACCGACAGATTTTGTAGGTTTATCTTGATGGGCTAAAGCACAAGGCTTGTGGCTATGTGTGGCTAAAGTGGTTTGGGCTAATTTTATGTATGAAGGGAGAGAGAGCTCCTCCACCAGTTGGGGGTACACAGAGGCTACTTGAAAAAGAGGTTAAAAACTTAATTATCTACTATGTATGAAGGGAGAGAGAGCTCCCTCCACCAGTTGGGGGTACACAGAGGCTACTTGAAAAAGAGGTTAAAAACTTAATTATCTACTAATCCTAATTAGCTAAGTGATTAGCAAGGTAATGGGCTCATAAGATTGATGGATTCTAGGCTAGGCTCTAATACCATGTTAAATTTGCAGCAATGTGATGAGCTATGGTGGATCAAATGCTAGAATCAATATCATTAAAAAAGAGATTAGATGATAATTAAGACGTGATTAATTGATAGCTTAATGTAGGCATGGATAATCAAAAACCAGCAAATTCTCATTAGGCCAATGCCTCAATTTATAGGGTTTACATCCAAGCATCTAATCCCACCGATTTCTCCTTGATTCACTCCACCTCTTTTGCTTGATTCTCTCCACCTCTTCCCAGAATATCTCCACACCTCCTAAATCTCCTCATGCTACCCTTTATTCTCTCCCAGTAGATACTTCTCACCTTTTCACAGTAGATACTTCTCTCCCAGTAGATACTTCTCACCTTTTCACAGCTTCTCTCACATTTACAGATTCTCTTTTACAGCCTCTTGCTAAGGGCTTGTTCCCGCACACACCCTATTCACTTGTATATTTCAACAGAAGTTTTCTAGATTTTATTGACACAAACTGAGTGTAGGGAGCTCTCAACTACCTCCAACGATGCATGATAGATGGGCTGAAATAAATGACCAAGCTGCAGGCAATAATCAAGGAAAAGGATGTTGCCATCTAAATGCCGAGGAGCTAGCAGGAACCCTTATTAAGAAGTGTTGCATATAGGAGGACAATGGAAGCAGGCCACCTGGGCAAAATGTAAAGGCAAATCTAGGATCTCCAGAATGCCACTAGAGAGATGAAAATGGAGATGTAGAAGATGAAGGAGGCAATGGCTCAGAAAGAACAAGTGCATGTGCAACTACAAATCAACCTAGACAGGGCCAAGGGAAGCCAAGCAATAACAGAGGGACAAGTTGCCCCGATCAAAGAGAGGAGCACCTCAAGGTCATAAACAAAGTGTAGGCTAGGGCTGACAAAGGCAAGATAGAGCTGATCAAGGCAGAAGTCAGGTTGATGGTTCTAGATGCAGAAGAATTTCCAGAGGTCTATGAGCTTGAGGTGAAAAAGATGGAGAAATTGGAGAGGCACGCAATTGAGGACCTAAAGGAGGTGTGGGGAGAGTATCTAAACAAATTGATAGCTATAATGCAAGCCCCCACAACTTCCTGCAAATAGATGGTGCCCTACCATTCATAGGATGGAAATCCGGACAGAGGATCCAGAAATCCAAGTCTAGCACAAAAATGGCAAGACCAGAACCAACAAGAGCCTTGGAAGTAGCTGCACCCAGCCAAGCGGGCAAGGAGGCCGGCACTAGTGGGGGGCCTGCCAGCAAAGAAAAAGAGCTAAAAATGAAAAATGAGCAGCTGTAGCATACTAAAGAGTGACGGAAAGAAGCCATCCGTGCAGTCATAAGAGAAGGGGAAGGAAATTGTTCTATGGAAAGGTTCATCAATAGACCTAATCCCCGATGAAGAGCTGAAAGAGCAAGTGTGGGCAGCTACAAAGAAACTAGAGGAAAAGGAAAAAAACAAGGCCATGCTAAAGTCTAGATTGAAGTGCTTGAGGCGTTTGTCTTGAAGAATTCAAAGAGTAACAAAAATAGGACGGACAGACAATAAAGACCCTCAAAAGGGAGGTTACGCCTGTAAGGATAACAAGAGGAAGAGGGGGAAAATTGACAGTGAATGAGATGAATGTCACCTCAACAATAGCCCATGCTGACCTTAGGAAAAGACAAGAACAGATGGATGCCATGAGACGGGTACATGCAGAGGAAGTGTGAGCAGCCCACACTGACCTCAGTAAGAGACAAGAGTAGATGGATCCCATTAGAAGGGTACATGCAAAGGAAGTGCAAGCAAAGAAAAAAATGATAGAAGAGTTCCAAGGCTAGGCAAAAAGGGAAAAAGGGGGAAAAAGAAGACATGTAGAAAAGAATCCAAGAAGAAATAGCCAAAGAAGCATGGGCGTCTGGAAGGAGACTTCCCTTAAATATATGCAAAATTTAATACAGACAGCTCAGCAGCAGCAGCAGGTGCCCTGAGACCTTCCAACTAGGACAAAATTTCAAAATTCATGAACCAATTGGAAGTGTCTAAGACAAAGAGACAAGGTCAAAGCAGCTCTTAGGTAAGAGCATCTGGACAAGGAAGAAGCCCCTCCCCCGGATCCAGAGCAGTGCATGGAAGCAATGGGCTCTTATGACTTGTGGATCTGGATGAGGAGGCAACATCTCATTCAAAGAGTGACTCTGCTAAGGCCCCTTGCCAATGGAGTCACCAGGTCGAAAGGGGAAGGGGGGTGCTAAAGATAAAACCTATAGAGTAATACTACCCTAGGGTGGAAATGGAGTTGGGGCAGGAAAAGAAGGATAAAGGAAGATGAGCAGACCATCTTTGAAGAAGGTATCATCACCCCAGAGCAAATAGGACCCCATGCCTTCGCAGTAGGCATGGCTGTGGAAACAATGAAGAGGGCAAGGGCAAGGTATCCAGAGGTGCAGCCCATTGATGTGCAATTCCGATAGGCCGACGAGAGGATGGGCATAGGGTTTGCTTGGGTAAGCGCAGGAAGAGGACTTATAAGCCAAGGTATGCGCAGGATCACCCCATTAAGTTCATCTCATAGGGTATAACAACTGAGGATCACCCCATTAAGTTCATCTCATAGGGTATAACAACTGAGGAAGAACCAGAAGATGGTAGCTGGAACAGGCCATAAGGCGTCTGGACTGAAGGATCCGGATTCAGAACAATCCAGATACACCATTTCTCTAAAAAGCAATTATGGGCTTTGCTCTGCTAGTGCAGCGTCCATTGTGATCGCGAGGTGGTGTTGGTGGGGTCAATTAGCCGTTTAAAACCACTAATGAATCGCCACCAGAATGATCGTTGTGCAACAAACCGAGCCTTCTTGTTTTGTAACAAACTTGATAGCGTCTTGAAGAACGAGTAGTACCCGTGTAGTTATAAAGGAAAAAGGGAAATTAGTCGAATAAGGGGAGATAGGAGTTAGTGTAAGATTCCTCCCTCTGGCTTTTGAGGTGTGTAGGTGTGTAGAACCTCCCCTTGTAATCTTATAATTATTCCCCTCTCTAAAATAAAAGAAAGATCTTGTTTTACCCTGTTTTGGCCTAGAGAGAAAAAATGTCTAGAGGGAGGTAATTCAAAATTGAGAAATTTTAGGATATAAAAATCCTCCTAGTGTCTAAAATGGTTTCCCTTGAAACAGAAATTCAAAAAGAACTTTCCAATGTGCAATTGGAATTAATTAAAAATAGGTATAAAGGACCTTAGCCTAAGGGTCCAGATTTTAATTTTTTTTTGAATTATGCTCCAATCAAGGTTCCTATGGACCAATAAGATTAATCCAAATTTAGGGAGGAGATAAATTGAAGAATAAAAGAAAATCCCCCAAAAATGAGTAAATGCTTACATAAGATGAAGAGTTGAAGAGTTGACTAAGGACAAGGTTTATTAGTTAAAAAAGAAGAGATATTTAGAGGAAATGATACATTTTTGACACCTCAGTGTGGGGATCTCCCCTCATGAAGGAGGCGCCTGTTTCACATGTGTGGAGGAGTTTTAAACTCATAAATAATGAAATATTTTCATCTCTCCTCTCTCCTGTTTCAACTAGATCCAAAAAGTAAGCTAAACTAACCAAAAAATGATCAAAAATTGACCAAATTGATTTGAAAAATTCTAGAATTAGTTTGCTTGGTTAGAGGCTCATTTTTCCTATAAATAGAAGCCTCCCCTTCATTGGTTAATAGTGTTTATGCACTGTTACTCTACTCCTACCCAGAGCCAATTACATTGAATTCACTTGATAATTGAATTGTTTTTGACTAAATCCTCTCCAAAGAAATTGGTGGCCACTCTTGATCCAAACAAGAGTAGAACCCTCAATCCCTCAAGCCAAAGGAAAGCTTACAAAACTCCATATAAGCTAAAATTTCTACTTTTTAATTTCAAATCTATAGTTTTCTGATTTCCTTGTTTTTTTTATAGTTGATTAAAGTGAATCCTGATGTTATGCCTTGATAAAAAGGCTACCCCCTTATCTTCCTTTTCTTTATCCTAAAATGAGTAACAAATAAATTGATTAAACTTTTCTTATTGTTTACTCACTAGAAAGTGAAAATTGAGTAGATTAGAGTACTTTACTTCAAATTGGGGTAAATTTTAAATTGAAAATAGAATGTTAAAAATTGAGAAATAGTCAGCCATACAAAGGAGGTTATGGCAAAATTTTTTAAAATTTTGTGAAAAATAAAGTTTATTTTTATGTTATGCTAAAAGATTAATTCCCACCGTTTGTGCATTCTAAAAGAAATATTTTTATTTACTCCAGGTACATATTCACCTATGAATATGCACGGATATCATTGATATTAATTATTGAATTTAATTTCTACGCATAGAAAGATGCATAATGAAAATTTTTATTATAAAAGTGTTGCTTTCATTGAATTTAATTTCTATGCATAGAAAGATGCATAATGGAAATTTTTATTATAAAAGTGTTGTTTTCATTGAATTTAATTTCTATGCATAGAAAGATGCATAATGTAAATTTTTATTATAAAAGTGTTGTTTTCATTGAGTTTAGTTTCTATGCATAGAAAGATGCATAATGAAAATTTTTATTATAAAAGTGTTGTTTTCATTGAATTTAATTTCTATGCATAGAAAGATGCATAATGGAAATTTTTATTATAAAAGTGTTGTTTTCATTGACTTTAATTTCTATGCATAGAAAGATGCATAATGGAAATTTTTATCATAAAAGTGTTGTTTTCATTGACTTTAATTTCTATGCATAGAAAGATGCATAATGGAAATTTTTATTATAAAAGTATTGTTTTCATTAAAATTGATTTTATGCATAGAAAGATGCATAAAAGATTTATTTTTATTTCAAAAGTGTTATTTTCATTAAAATTGATTTTATGCATAGAAAGATGCATAAAGGATTTATTTTTCTTTCAAAAGTGTTATTCTCATTAAAATTGATTTTATGCATAGAAAGATGCATAAAGGAATTATTTTTCTTTCAAAAGTGTTATTCTCATTAAAATTGATTTTATTATTTTTCTTTCAAAAGTGCTACTTTCATAAAAATTGATTTTATGCATAGAAAGATGCATAAAAGATTTAATTTTATTTCAAAAGTGATATTTTCATTAATATTGATTTTATGCATAGAAAGATGCATAAAGGATTTATTTTTCTTTCAAAAGTGTTATTATCATTAAAATTGATTTTATGCATAGAAAGATGCATAAAAGATTTATTTTTATTACAAAAGTGTTATTCTCATTAAAATTTATTTTATGCCTAGAAAGATGCATAAAGGATTTAATTTTATTTTAAAAGTGTTATTTTTCTTAAAATTGAATTTATGCATAAATAGATTTTTATAAAAGTGTTATTCCCACTGAAGTTGATTTTTATGCATAAATAGATGCGTAAAGAATCTTTATATCAAAAATTAGAATTCTCTTAAATTCTATGTTTAAATTCTATGAATAGATGTAACGAGATGTGATGAGAATCAGATAAGTGTGAATGAATGGATGGGTGGTTGTGATGTGAATAGAGGTGATGAGATGTGATGCGAATAGAGGTGATGAGATGAGAGGTGAATAGATGTGATGTGAATCAGATGGATGTGAATGGATGGATGGATGTGATGTAAATAGAGGTGAATAGATGTGAGGAGATGTGATGTGAATCAGATGGATGTGAATGGATGGATGGTGGATGTGATGTGAATAGAGGTGAATAGATGTGATGAGATGTGATGTGAATCAGATGGATGTGAATGGATGGATGGATGTGATGTGAATAGAGGTGATGAGATGTGAGGTGAATAGATGTGATGAGATGTGATGTGAATCAGATGGATGTGAATGGATGGATGGATGTGATGTGAATAGAGGTGAATAGATGTGATGAGATGTGATGTGAATCAGATGGATGTGAATGGATGGATGGATGTGATGTGAATAGAGGTGAATAGATGTGATGAGATGTGATGTGAATCAGATGGATGTGAATGGATGGATGGATGTGATGTGAATAGAGGTGATGAGATGTGAGGTGAATATATGTGATGAGATGTGATGTGAATCAAATAGATGTGAATGGATGGATGGATGTGATGTGAATAGAGGTGATGAGATGTGAGGTGAATAGATGTGATGTGAATTAGATAGATGTGAGATGAGATGTGAGGTGAATAGATGTGATGAGATGTGATGTAAATCAGATAGATGTGAATGGATGGATGGATGTGATGTGAATAGAGGTGATGAGATGTGAGGTGAGTAGATGTGAATCAGATAGATGTGAATGAATGGATGAGATGTGATGTCATGTGAATCAGGATGTAAATGAATGATATGGGATATGAGTGGATGATATGTGATGAAAATGGATTTAAACGTATAAGTAAAGAATGGATGTGAATGTATATGTGAAAGAATTGATGTGAATGAGTATGTGAAAGAATGGATATAGATGTGTATGTGAAAGAATGTGATGTGATGAAAAGAGATGTGATGTGTCATTAATATATGTGGATGTGAATGTGATGATTATGAATGAATGTGAATGTGATGGATATGAATGAATGTGAATATGATGGATATGAATGAATGTGATGTGATGGGATGTGAATCGGGATAGATGTGAATGAATGAGATGGGATGTGAATCGGGATAGATGTGAATGAGATGTGAGGTAAAATGAATGAGATGTGATGTGAGTGAATGTGATGTGGTCTGAATGGATGAGATGTGAATGAATGTGATGTGATGAGATGTGGATATGGGTAGATGCGAGTGAATGAGATCTGATGCGGATAAATGAGAAAAGATGTGATGAAATGGAAAATGATGTGATGAGAATGGGAATACACATGAAATAAATGAGAATTGATGTGGAACAATGTGGAAAGACGAGAGTTCGTTATAGAAACTGTATTTATGACCTGTTTTTAAATGGTTGTTTTATGTCAAGAATGCTGGGGAAGCATTTTGACTGTCTTGTGAATGAGGTTATGGAGACCTAGTCTGATAAAGTTGCAACAGCTGACGGAGAGTCAATGGAGGACGTCTCGCGTAGCAACGTCGGCCGAGGTCTTGACCAGCCTCAGTTCGATTAAAATGGTGAGCTTCTGGTACGGTGGATGAGGGACCAAGGAAGCGGCCCACGCGTGCGTCGAGGAAGATATTGGAACAAGGAGTAAGAGTTGTTTTCTAAATTCCGACATGGATCTGGTTGATTGATCTTGCTAGTCTTCAACGGATGAGTCCATTGCTCTTTTACATGGATCCGTTGGTTGACCTTGCTGATCTTCTTCAACGGAGATTCCATTTGATATGTGAATATATTGCCGATTACTATGAGCTAGAAACTATCGAAAAGGCCCCCTGAGTGGACAGGTGGTGAGCGTTCTGGTTGCCAATGATGCCATAGGTATAGTGATGAAGGAATGATTGGAATTAAGGATTCAAGCGGAGATTTTGAGGATTATGATCAGTGACTCTATGATTTCATTAAATGATTGTTTTAAAGACAGTTGATTCTGTGAAAAAGGCAATTTCATATTGGGTGTGTAAGTGGTGTGACTAATTTTAAGTTTGCATGAATACCCAGCTAGGGGGCCTGGGAATTCTTTCCCCTACTAGTACCCAGGATAAAACCTAACCAAATTCTTAATTGGATCCCATCACTACAGTGGTTGGGCGGTTGGCTAACCCATGGGACTGGATGGGGTTAGGCTGGACTGATGGATCCCTAAATTGAGAATCAATTCTGTTATGGTACGATAGATGAAGTAAATCCTAGACAAAAATTGTTCTATGGAAAAGAATCAATAGTTGTGCCTCTCAATGAGGAAAAAAGTGTTGGTCTCTATGATCCTAGTGCAATCTTTTTTCTGATTTGACTATGGGACTTACAGGTTCGGTCAGATCAGTTCAGTTAGTTAAGGCTTTTGACTACGTTAGAGAAAAAATATCATGGAGGAATCGCCCGTGCTTTCTGAGAAAGGCAAGTTTTTCCGGGTTCGGTTTTGGAAGAACCGATGGATTAGTCTCTTGTCCGGATATCCGTGGGCGAGGCCCCGAGTGTGGGACCCTGCCCTGCGCAAGAAGTGCTACTTCCGCTGCTAGCACTCCTAAATTTGTTGCGCGGCAGGGACAGGGATCTTACAGCTGGTATCAGAGCAAATTGGCTAATGTGGATCAACCGAGAAGCCAAAATTGTCAAAAATTTATGAAGTAGCAGTAAAAGGTTGTAATTGTGTGATAAAATTCATACAAATTGTTATTTTGACTGAAATTCATAAATTGGTAATTGGGCCTTTAGATGGAAGTACCACAACTGCATGAAATCCCTGACTTGTGACCTAGACATGATGGTATTTACCTTATAGTTCCAAGGACCGTGACTACCCGTATATATCGAGGGTATAACTGCAGCTCTTTATTACTGAAACTATATACGAGTAAATCTAAGACTTGAAATTATAAGCATAAATGCTATCCAGATGATGAATTCGAATGTGGTTGATATGATTTTTAAATTCTGGTTGAGAACTGATGAGTTGATTTGGATTCTGATTGAAAAATGATGATTCTTGAATTTTGGTTGAAATGTAATAAGCTGAGCAAAACCACAATGAGGATGAATGGGACGAGTCCATGTGATGATGTTCATAACTGGAATGACGTTAATGACTTCAGCAAATCACTATGAGATTAGTAGATTGCTGCTGTTAACACTTGACCCAGTGGATCAAGTTAAGGGATGTTAAATTAAAAATCTGTATAATTGAAATTCCCATGGAGGACTGTTCAGATAGAAATTTCAGTCTAACAGACCATTATTGTGATAAGGATTTGAATGTTATAATCTGAGTGAATTGTTATCTAATGATGAGTTCTATATAAGGGATCTTTATCCCAGGATCCTGTTGGGTTCACTAGACTATAAGGAACCCCAGAATCCATTGGATCTTAAGGGAAAGAGCTCCTCTAATTTTGCGAGATGAGGACATCTCGCATTTCTTAAGTGGGGTAGGATGTAAGATTCCTCCCTCCCGTTTTTGAGGTTTTTGAGGTGTGGAGGTGTAAGGACCTCCCCTTCTGATCTTATAATTATTCCCCTCTCGAAAATAAAAGAAAGATCCTGTTTTACCCTGTTTTGTCCTAGAGAGAGAAAATATCTAGAGAGAGGTAATTCAAAATTGAGATATTTTTGGATATAAAAATCCTCCTAGTGTCTAAAATGGTTTTCCCTGAAACAGAAATTCAAAAAAAACTTTCCAATGTGCAATCGGAATTAATTAAAAATAGATATAAAGGACCTTAGCCTAAGGGTCCAGATTTTCAAAAAATTTTGAATTCCAATTAAGGTTCCTATGGACCAATAAGATTAATCCAAATGTAGGGAGGAGATAAATTGAAGAATAAAAGAAAATCTCCCAAAAATGAGTAAATGCTTACATAAGATGAAGAGTTGAAGAGTTGACTAAGGACAAGGTTTATTAGTTAAAAAAGAAGAGATATTTAGAGGAAATGATGAAGTACTCTAATCTACTCAATTTGAAGTAAAGTACTCTAATATGCTCAATTTTCACTTTCTAGTGAGTAAACAATAAGAAAAGTTTAATCAATTTATTTGTTACTCATTTTAGGATAAAGAAAGGCTGAATTCTTAAGGAAGAGAAGGGGGTAGTCTTTTCATCAAGGCATAACATCATGATTCACTTTAATCAACTATAAAAAAAACAAGGAAATCAGAAAACCATAGATTTGAAATTAAAAAGTAGAAATTTTAGCTTATATGGAGTTTTGTAAGCTTTCCTTTGGCTTGAGGGATTGAGGGTTCTACTCTTGTCTGGATCAAGAGTGGCCACCAATTTCTTTGGAGTTTTGTAAGCTTTCCTTTGGCTTGAGGGATTGAGGGTTCTACTCTTGTCTGGATCAAGAGTGGCCACCAATTTCTTTGGAGAGGATTTAGTCAAAAACAATTCAATTATCAAGTGAATTCAATGTAATTGGCTCTGGGTAGGAGTAGAGTAATAGTGCATAAACACTATTAACCTTTTACAAAGGGGGAGGCTTCTATTTATAGGAAAAATGAGCCTCTAACCAAGCAAACTGATTCTAGAATTTTCCAGATCAATTTGGTCAATTTTTGACTATGTTTGGGTTAGTTTAGCTTACTTTTTGGATCTAGTTGAAACAGGAGAGAGATTGGGGTTAATTTTAAATTGAAAATAGAATGTTAAAAATTGAGAAATGGTCAGCTATACAAAGGAGGTTATGGCAAAATTTTCTTAAATTTTGTGAAAAATAAAGTTTATTTTTATGTTATGCTAAAAGATTAATTCCCACCGTTTGTGCATTCTAAAAGAAATATTTTTATTTACTCCATGTACATATTCACCTATGAATATGCATGGATATCATTAATATTAATTATTGAATTTAATTTCTATGCATAGAAAGATGCATAATGGAAATTTTTATTATAAAAGTGTTGTTTCCATTGAATTTAAATTTCTATGCATAGAAAGATGCATAATGGAAATTTTTATTATAAAAGTGTTGTTTTCATTGAATTTAATTTCTATGCATAGAAAGATGCATAATGGAAATTTTTATTATAAAAGTATTATTTTTCTTAAAATTGATTTTATGCATAGAAAGATGCATAAAAGATTTATTTTTATTTCAAAAGTGTTATTCTCATTAAAATTGATTTTATGCATAGAAAGATGTATAAAGGGTTTTTTTCTTTCAAAAGTGTTATTCTCATTAAAATTGATTTTATGCATAGAAAGATGCATAAAGGATTTATTTTTCTTTCAAAAGTGTTATTCTCATTAAAATTGATTTTATGCATAGAAAGATGCATAAAGGATTTATTTTTCTTTCAAAAGTGTTATTCTCATTAAAATTGATTTTATGCATAGAAAGATGCATAAAGGATTTATTTTTCTTTCAAAAGTGTTATTCTCATTAAAATTGATTTTATGCATAGAAAGATGCATAAAGGATTTATTTTTCTTTCAAAAGTGTTATTTTCATTAAAATTGATTTATGCCTAGAAAGATGCATAAAGGATTTAATTTTATTTCAAAAGTGTTATTTTCCTTAAAATTGAATTTATGCAGAAATAGATCAGCTTCTGCTAGCAGAGCCGAGAAAAAGAAACCAAAGAAGACATCCATCAATCTGGGAAGAAGCTCGTGAAAAAAGCACCTAGAGGGAAAAAGGATATGCTTAACCAGCCATGCTGCCATTAAGAAGATTTCCTTGGATCAACTACAGATGACTATTTACAATCTCCACCGGTAGCTTGAAACTATCCCCAAAATGAGGTCACTACTCATGAGACCATGGAACATGACCTTTGTTGAAATATACAAGTGAATAGGGTGTGAGTGGGAACAAGCCCTTAGCAAGAGGCTGTAAAAGAGAATAGTAAAACAAATGGAAATAGAGGAAGAGGGGGAAGATGCCAAGGCCAGTTTCCCAAAGACTCAAACATAATCTAAGGGGAAGAAGGGAAAGGTAGAAGAGGGGGGAGATGCCAAGGCTAGTTTCCCAATGACTCGGTCATAATCTAAGGGGAAAAAGGGAAAGGTAGAAGAAAAGGCAACTCAAGGAACTAAAGAAACTATAGAACTTGAATATTGAATTGTAGCTAAAAAAGGCTACACAGACTCAAGAGGAAGTTGAAAGAGGCAATTGACATACAGAAGCAGCCCCTAAGTCGTAAGTCTAACGGGAGTTGGTAAAGCTACATAAAAGATGCAAAAGAAAGAAAAAATGATAAGTGAAATCCAAAAACTTCAAACTACCAACATGTAGTTGTAGATGTAGAGAACTAATCAGAAGAGTCATGTTGCACTATTGGGGGAAAGAGTAGGTGATGTTAGCTTAGGAAATAACCCACCTTAGTTTTATTGATTACTTTTACCTTTTCTTAGGGGTAGCTTAGGAATAAGATTTCAATAGCAGGCATGTCAGATATCCTTTGTGATACTATGGATGAAGGAAAACTCCAGAGCATATTTGGTGATGCTGATTGGCCCGATTGTAGCTGCACCATGGGAAGATCCACCAAAAGTTTGGTGGAACATCCAGAACAAATAGCTCAGCATCTAAAAATCGATCTAGTACTCCATCCAGTGGTGCTCCAAACCCTATCTAGAAATTGATTTGGTACTCCATCTGATGGTTCTCCGAAATCTATCTGCTGGGATAAAAAATTTGCAACTATATGCTCACTTCCAAAGCATGTATTCTATAGTAAACTCAAACTACTGTAATAATAACATCCATCTTGCCAGCTTACCAGTGAGATTAGGCTTGCTCTCACTAGATAATCCAATGCGTGGTGTGATCAACATGGAAAACAAAATGATTGCCCAAAAGATAATGTATGAAATTATTACTTAATAAATCATGCCCAAGGATTCTCTCTATGTTGTGGAGTAATTCTTTTCTATATAGCAGACAGTGTCCGGCTTGCATAATAAATTGAGTCGACCCATCCTCTTTTCGTTTGCTACAGTAATGCACTTTTAATTCTAACATCCAATGCATCCACAAAATCAAGAAATAACCTCCGGATTGCAGGCAGTTCATCTTCTTGCACCTGATCACTTTTGTGCATGTCCTTTTCGTGCGCTTCTTCCACATCAAGTTAGTGCTTTAATCTCTTTAGGAACGTTAACTTGCTCTGTTTCTAGAAGACCTTGCTTGACCCTATTCTATGGATTTACTATCAAGGCATTAGTAGATGACACTTTTCTGGAGAAATTACAAGGTAAAAAATACTTTAGGTAGGATTATGGTGGCCCACAGGGAACTGCAAAGATGCTTGGCAGTTTGCCAAAGCTTATGACTTCTGCCAACAAACGATCCATTAGAACAATCTAATGCTATGGATAGAATGTCACATTATCCAATATTGCCACTGGAAGCCTTTCAAAAATGGGGGCTAGATTTTGTAGGACCTTTCAAGCCCCTAGCTCAAAGAACTAGCAATAAATACATTCTGGTGGCTACTAATTACTACTCAAAAAGTGGGTTGAAGCTAAATCGCTCATAGATAACAAGGCTACATCAATAGTAAAGTTCTTGTATGAGACGATAATGACCAGATTTGGCTATCCAATTAAATTGGTCTCATGATCAAGGTGGACATTTCTTGAATGAGGTCATGAAGAGTATCATATGATAATTCATTTCTTGAATGAGGTCATCAAGAGTCTTATAGAGTATCATATGATAATTCACAAGAAATATTATCCACAGGTAAATGATCAGGCTGAATGCATAAGTCAAGTGTTGTAGAAAATCTTAAAGAAGATAGTTAATCAAAATTAGACAGATTAAGATCAAAAGTTATATTTGGCACTATATGGGCATTTCAGATAGCTTATAAATAGGTCACACTCCTTTTTCATTAGTGTATGGTCTCAAGGTAGTTATGCTAGATGGAAGTCATCATTCCTAGTTTTTGGGTAGTAGTGACTCACATAATTTCTTCGGAGGAATCTGTCACTCATTATCTAGAGTAGTGCTAGCATTGGGGGAGAGAAGAGACTTCAGAGTAGCTAGAATGCTGACGTTATATCCAGAGGCATTAGAAGCTCTTTGTGGAGACCATAATAAAAAGTTCAAGACTTTTGATATAAGGGTGATCTAATTTTATTATTCAATTCTAGATTGGGTTTGCATTTGGGTGAACTCAAGCTGAATATCCACAAAATTTGGTGTGGACACATTTGAGCTAACTTTGATGCATCCATTAACTTGTGAAGCTAGTTATAATGGGTTCAGATTGAAACCGTATTTTGGTGAATTGCCAAAATTGGTGCTTGTGTACATCGGTTTTGTCACACACTTGCATGAGTCCACATAGTGTGTGCATGCATTGAGTAATGTGCAAAGCCGTTGGGTCATTAGCATTACATTGTGGGGTATCATGCACTCTATTTCTCTTAGCTATCCTATCACCTAGATTTGTGTGCTCCTTGAATCCATGATTCATGAATTGATACCTAGAATTTTTTTTTTGTTATCGCGTGACCTTCTTAGGACATAAGGGTACCCATGCAAATACATTTTGCATTCTTGCCAATTACTTTCACAAAGTTCCTTGCCTTCTCACTCTTTTTTTTGCTCCTCACACAGTTCTCACAACTCACAAGTTCTCTTTTAAGACACGGTGGAATTTGAGAAGCTGACAATAGTTCTAGATGTCAAAACCAATTCTAATTGCACCGGATTTGGAGAAGGCAGGGTTATTATAGTTTGCTTTCCTCCCATGGAACCATATGACCATCAAACTAAATGTACAAGAAGATTTTGCAAGAAGTGCAGAAGAGAACGGGGTGGTAAAGGTGGCCACACATAGGGATCTCACCTATATGGTAAAGGTGGCCACACATAGGGATCTCACCTACTCTCACTATTACTAAATAAGGTGTTTCATTTGTCATTGAAGGGAGACATGGATATGTGCGGCCACATAAGAGGACATGGAGTTCTACTTTGGATCTAAAGGGTATGGTAAGGAGTACAAAACTAAAAAATCACAAAGAAGCTCGAGACAGGTTTCACTTTAGGCACAAGCTCACTTACATGTCAAATAGGGCACTAGGCTTATATATGTATGCATTTGTTGGTAAGACTATTGCATGGGCACATATTTTGTTTAATCAGTTGTTGATAAGTAGAGCTTAAGAGTATAGTCCCTAACTCAAAGATGAATATTGGTCAATATCTACACTTTCTCCATCAGGGGATCTCAGCCACCACTGTATAGACCCCTATTACAACTACCTCAGGAGCAAAGGGTGCACCACACTTTCAGAAGACACGGAGGAGGGGCTTCATAAGGAAACAACCCAAAGAGGAAAAAACAAAAAAAGAGTTGGAAGTAGAAGTTCAAGGATAGATTGAGACACTCAAGAAATTCAAAGAATTGGAAAGGCAAGAACCAGCGAAGACAACTCCAAAGACTCTTGATGTGGTAGGCTGTAAAATCCACTAACTTTTTCAGATGAGGTGGAGATAGATATAGTTTTGCCTGCTATCTGTAAATACATTTCAAATTTTGCACAGACAAAGACACTCAAGTAATTCAGAGAATTCGAAAGGCAAGAACCAATGAAGACAAATCCAAAGACTAATGATACGACAGGAAGTTTAAATCCACTAACTTTTTTTGATGAAGTGGATGTAGCAGATATAGTTTTGATGAGGTGGATGTAGCAGATATAGTTTTGTTCTAAGCTACCTATAAATACATTTCAAACTGTGTAACAAAAGAAACTAGTGTGTTTGCATCATTGACAACCCAAAAAGATGCTCTCTATAATGCGCTTAGGTTGTCCAAAGAGAGCTGAGCTGACAAAATCTAGAGCAGAACTGGTAGATATGTCTGCAATCTGGAACAAGGTGGCAACCTTGGAATCTCAACAAGCAACCTTGAGGCAAACAATAGAAGAACTTTGAGAGGATATAGTGCAGTTCAATTTAGATAAAGCTAAGACGCATGAAGGAATTCTAGATTTCCAGCAAAGTATATAAGTTCAGAGCTAAAATGTCAACATCTATTGACCCAACATCTTTTTACCATATATCAACATAAGACTGCATCAAAAGCTCATCGAAAGACTCTAAATATTGCAAAGTTGGATAGATGCCATGGATGCAGTCAAATATCTAGAGGTTCATGAGCCCACAGACTGATGTGGATTCTTATGAAGCCCGAATTAAGCAACTCATGGAAGATTTGTATGCTGAACATATAGAATAATTTAAGCTTCTGGTTAATGATGAATTTTGACTTGACACCTTGCTAAACAAAAAGCTAGATGATACATCCGAAACAAATGGATTTGGAGGAGGTGGGTCCAGAGGACCAGGTGACATTTGACACGATGACAACTACAGGAGGCTCTGAAGACATATCGTCAAAGACCTCAGTGGCCCAATCTTCAAAGGATGTTGGAAATTAGTAACACAAGGGCAAACAAGTTATTTTTGAGCATGATGAATAGCTTAATCGAGTTCAAAGACAGTGTATCATTTACAAAGAATTGGCTAAATCTTATCATAATGCAGAGCAGTTTAAAAATGAAGCGACAACTTTAAAGTTAGCAAATCTTGAGCTAGAAAAAAAAATGCAAAACTTAAAGATTGGTGATCCCAAGATATTGAGAAGATTAACCAACTTAAAAAGAAATTTATTGGATCCATGGAGTGAAATAATGTAGTCTAGATGAGTATGAAGAGGAGATCTACAATGTGAAAGTTCATGAAGAGAAGACACAAGCTAAAGTACTCAAGATTTCTGTTTGTGTGCTGGAAAGAGAGCTAGCAAGATGTGTTAATTTTATTCAAAATGCTATGGAGACTCTATAGGATAGAGATTTGCCCATTCCACCAAATTGGCATGCTGTACAAAGTGTTATAGCATGGTTTTAGTAAATAAATTCCACTTATTGCTTAGCAGTTGCCTTTTCGCTAGTCTCTCCATGTCCTTTATTTGTCCTTCTAGATCCCGGCCTCAGCTAGCTCAACATGTAATAGCTTTGCTGTTAGTGTCAATGTTAAGACTCATGCACAAAGGTGAGGTTCGATTACCTGACTATATGGTCAGAGTAACAATCTGGATAGCAAGGTGCAGAGACTGAAGAAAATCCACAAACCAACAATCTAGAAAATCAAAAATAAAATTTGTAAGATTCCTCCCCCAGCCCCTCATGATGTCCAAATTCTCCCCCTGTAGTCAAATCCCTCTTCAGAAATATAAAAGATCTTGTTTATACCTATTTTGGCCTAGAGAGAGAAAATATTCTAGAGAGAGGTTATTCAGATTTTGGATATTTTTGGATGGAAAAATATCTCTTCATATTTAAATAAGTTCCCCCGAAATAGAAGTTCAAAAAGATTTTCACAAGGTGCATTCGAAATAAATTATAATCTGTTCAAAAGGCCTTATCCTGGGGGTCTAGATTTTCTGAAAATTTTAAATTAAGGTTTTGAGGGGCCAATCAGATTCATCCAAATGTGTGGAGGAGATAAATGGAAGAAATAAAGAAAATCCCCCCAAAAATGAGTAAATACTCACATAAGATGAAGAGTTGACTAAGGACAAGGTTATTAGTTAAAAACAGGGATTTAATATTCACATGATCACAAGATTTTTTGTGATAATAACACATGTGAACAAGTTATTCACATGTTCTCATGTTACCATTCACAAAATAACAGGTCACTTGCTATTTGGGAACCCCTTAAAAGCTTGGCTACACATGGGAATAAGCTATTCACATGTTCTCATGTTACCATCTTCACATAATAGTAGGTCAGTGGCCACCTAAGAAGATTTTTTATGCCCGACAAAGATAAATTTTTTAGGCCCTTGTGAAAACTTTGTGAATATAACATGTGATCACAAGATTTTTTGTGTTATTAACATATGTTATTAACATGTTCACATGTTCTCGTTTACGTCAGTGAAATCCCTGGTTAAAAAAGAGAGATATTTAGAAGAATGATGCATTTTTGACACCTCAGTATATGGGGGAATTCCCCTCATGAAGGAGGCACCTATTTCACATGAGTGGGAGAGTTTTAAACTCCCAAATAATGAGATATTTTTTATCTCTCCTCTCTCTTGTTTCAACTAGATCCAAAAAGTGGACTAAACTGATCCAAAAATGGTAAAAATTTGACCAAACTGATCTGGAAAATTCTAGAATCAGTTTGCTTGGTTAGAGGCTCACTTTTTCCTATAAATAGAAGCCTTCCCCTTTGTTGAAGCTTAATAGTGTTTTTGCACTGTTACTCTACTTCTTCCCAGAGCCAAAAACTGGAAATTTACTCATAATTCATTAGTTTTTGACCTTTCCCTCTTCTAAAGATTGGTGGCCACTCTTGTGTCAAACAAGAGTAGATCCCTCAAACCATCAAGCCAAAGGAAAGCTCTCAAATTCTCCTTGTAAGTTGGAGATTCTTCTCTTTTCTATTTCAGTTTATGGTTTTTATGATTTTTGTCTTCTCTAAAATGAATATGATGTTATGCCTCATTGAAAAAAGGCATTCCCCTCTCTTCTTTAGTAAATCTGAAATTTTTTGTTTTAAAAGAGTTTTTTTTCATTGGATTTAGTTTTTATGCATGGGAAGATGCATAAGAGAAATTCTTTTATTATAAAAGTGTAATTCCTACTAAATTGGATTTATGCATGGAAAGATGCATAAAGAATTTATTTTAATCCAAAAGTGTTATTCTCATCAATTTTGATTTTATGCATAGAAAGATGCATAAATAAATTTAATTCAAAAGAGTTATTTTCATCAATTTTGATTTTATGCATAAATAGATGCATAAAGAATTTTATTTTTAATTCAAAAGAGTTATTTTCATCAATTTTGATTTTATGCATAAATAGATGCATAAAGAATTTTATTTTTAATTCAAAAGAGTTATTTTCATCAATTTTGATTTTATGCATAGAAAGATGCATAAAAGATTTATTTTTATTTCGAAAGTATTATTTTCATTGAAATTAAATTTATGCATAGATAGATGAATAAAAGATTTATTTTTATTTTGAAAGTGTTATTCTCATAAAAATGGAATTTATGCATAGAAAAGGTTTATTTTTAATTCGAAAGTGTTATTTTCCTTAAATTGAATTTATGCCTAAATAAATGCATAAAAGGATTTTTAGAAAAGTGTTATTCTTACTAAAGTTGTCTTTATGCCTAATTAGATGCATAAAGAATCTTTATATCAAAAAATTAAAATTCTCTTACATTCTATAAATAGATGTGATGAGATGTGATAGAAATCAGATAGATGTAAATGGATGGATGGAAGTGATATGAATCAAATAAAGGAAAATGGATGAATGGATGTGATGTCCTGTGAATTAGGATGTGAAGGAATGTGATGGCATGTGAATCGTGATATGAATGAATGATAAGGGATGTGAATGAATGACGGCATGTGAATCGGATGTGAATGGATGATGTGGTTTGATGTGTCAATGATGTAGATTAATGTAGATTGATGTATTGATGATGTTCTTTGATGTGTGAATGATGTAGATTGATGTATGGATGATGTGGTTTGATGTGGGAATGATGTGGATTGATGTAGATTGATGTATGTGGTTTGATGTGTAAATGATGTAGATTGATGTATGGATGATGTGGTTTGATGTGTGAATGATGTAGATTAATGTAGATTGATGTATGGATGATGTGGTTTGATGTGTGAATGATGTGGATTAATGTAGATTGATGTATGGATGATGTGGTTTGATGTGTGAATGATGTGGATTGATGTAGATTGATGTATGGATGATGTGGTTTGATGTGTGAATGATGTGGGTTGATGTAGATGGATGAATGGATGATGTGGATGTGGATGAATGAATGTGGATGTGTGGATGTATGAATGTGAATGGGGATGTGGATGTATGAATGTGGATGTGGATATGCATGTATGAATGTGGATGTGAAAATGGATGTATGGATGTGGATGTGGATGTGGAAATGGATGTATGGATGTGGATGTGGATGTGGATGTGGATGTGGATGTATGGATGTGGATATGGACATGTATGTATGAATGTGGATATGGACATGTATGATGGATGGATGTATGGATGTGGATGTGGATGTAGAAATGGATGTATGGATGTCGATGTGGATGTGGATGTATGAATGTGGATGTGGATGTATGGATGTGGATATGGACATGTATGTATGAATGTGGATGTGAAAGTGGATGTATGTATGTGGATGTGGAAGTGGATGTATGGATGTGGATGTACGAATGAGGATGTGTATGTGGAATAATGAATGCGAATGTGTATGTGAAATGATGTGACGTCGATATGAGTGAATGGATGAGATGTGATGACATGTGAATTGGGATGTGAATAAATGATATGTGATGTGAATGAATCTGATGTGACGAGATGGAAAATGATGTGATTGGATGAGAATGAGTACACATATGAATGGAATGTGGAATAAGTAATGTGGACTGATGAGGGATAATGTGGAAAGACGAGAGTTCATTATAGAAACTGTATTTGTGACCTGTTTGTAAATGACTGTTTTATGTCAAGAATGCTGGGGAAGCATCTTGACCGTCTTGTGATTAAGGCCGTGGAGACCTAACTGATAAAGTTGCAATAGCTGACGGAGAGTCAACGGAGGACGTCTCACGTAGATTGGCAGTTTGAGGTCTTGACCACCCTCGGTTCGATTTAAATGGTGAGCTTCCAGTACGGTGGATGAGGGACCAAGGAAGCGGCCTATGAGTGAAGCACTAGGTGACCTGCGAAGGATCCTAGAGGGTGCTGACCATACGGTGCTCGGGCTCTGGGTCGCCGAAGATACCCACACGTGCGTCGTGGAAGATATTGAATCAAGGAGAGAGTTGTTTTCTAAAACCGGGCATGGATCTGGTTGATTGACCTTGCTGGTCCTCAACGGATGAGTCCATGACTCTTTTATATGGATCTGTTGGTTGATCTTGCTGATCTTCCACGGAGATTCCATTTTGTTATGTGAATATATTGTCGGTTACTATGAGCCAGGAACTATCGAAAAGGCCCTTGTGTGAACAGGTGGTGAGCGTTCTGGTTGCCAATGATGCCATAAGTACACTGATGAAGGAATGATTGGAAATAAGGATTCAACCAGAGATTTTGAGGATTGTGATCAGTGATACAGTGGTTTCATTAAAGGATTGTTTTAAAGATAGCTGATGCTGAGAAAAAGGCAATTTCATATTGGGTGTGTAAGTGGTGTGACTAGTTTTATGTTTGCATGAACATCCGGCTAGGGGGCCTGGGAACTCTTTTCCCTGGTACCGGGGACAAAACCTAACCAAATTCCTAATTGGATCCCATCACTACAGTGGTTGGGCGGTTGGCTAACCCATGGGACTAGATGGGGTTAGGCTGGAGATGGACCCGTAAATCGAGACTCAATTTCTGTTTAGTTCGATAGATGAAGTAAATTCCGAACAAAAATTGTTCTATGGAAAAGAATCAACGGCTGTGCCTCTCAATGAGGAAGAAAACGTTGGTCTCTATGATCCAAATACAGTCTTTTTCCCTGATCTGACTATGGGACTTATGGGTTCGGTCAGATGAGCTCAGTTAGTTAAGGCTTTTGACTACGTTAGGGAAAAGTTATCCTGGTGGAATCGCCCGTGCTTTCCGAGCAAAGGAAGTTTTTCCGGGTTCGATTTTGGAAAAACCGATGGATTAGTCTCTTGTCCGGATATCCGTGGGCGAGGCCCCGAGTGTGGGACCCTGCCCCGCGCAAGAAGTGCTACTTCCGCTGCTAGCACCCCTGAATTTGTTGCGCAGTGGGGACAGGGATCTTACAAAATTCACTTTATTTTTCTCAAATAGATTTTTATAGGCGAATTCATCCTTTTGCTTGGGTAATAGATACTGATTTTAGATAGCCCTTAGATAATTTTGGATTAGGATATCACCAACATATATTCACTCAAGAAGTTACAAAATGTGGATTTATTATTACTTATCCAATAATCCTCATCATCAAGTGGGCTCGACATGGTGCACTACCCACCGAGTGTGCCAGGTGTTAACTTTGGAAATAACTTGCCTTAGTTTTATTGATTACTTTTACCTTAGCTTAGGGGTAGTGAATAAGATTTTAATAGGCATATCGGATCATAGATAACACTTTGTTTCTTGATCTAGATGGTAATTTCTATGCAAAGTGCTGATGCATAAACATATACAAATGAAGAAATACATAGTTATGTATATTTGTCTTGCATTTTGGTGTGAGTACTTAATGATCCGTAATCTGTGTGATGATCATCTGAATGTATACTAATGCCACAATTATGCTTAATGTTAAATTCATAAATACTATGTTGGTTTATCTACCAATGGGTGAAAAAGATGACTACCACTCTAGAGTCAGAAAAGACACAATAAGTGCCAGTGGTGGGGTGGATGAAGTCCAAGAGCTAGAGCTCGAGATTAAACAAATGGATGAAGTATTCAACAAAGCAAAAACTACTAAGGATGAATTCAACAAAGCAAAACATGCTAAAGATAAAGAATTCAACAAAGCAAAACATGCTAAGGATGAAGAGTTCAACAAAGCAAAAGTTGCCAAGGACAGAAAGAAAGGACATGAAGATCATGATTCAAAGAAAAATCTATGTTATTCTAATAATACCCTGCAAACTATAGTCTGAGAGTACAAGAAAGGGTAGGAGTGATAATTAATACAACAAAAGTGTGGATATTCCTTGACATATAAGTAGAACACTACCTTGATGCGCCTCAATAAAAACCAATCCAAGCATCTCCGTCACGCTGACTAGTCCCACCTACATGGTTGATTCGGACATAGACATCAAAGGAGGTGTTGATTTGGAGGTGTTCACTTTGGGCAACAAAATATTTTTACAAACCTACAACTACAAGCTTAAACATGTATTTGCCTGAGGCCATTCACATACATAAATTTCCAGAGGAGGCTAGGTGTCCTTGGCCTAGGATGGGAATAGCAACAACTGAGTTGAAGAGATAGGGCAGAAGAGACAAGCCCACATTATGAAGAAACTAGGACCTAGGCTATGAATAGCATATAGTTGAGTTGAAGAGATGTGCAAGAAGAGGCAAGCCTGCATTATGAAGAAATTAGGGCCTCAGCCATACTACCAACATGGCGACTATTGAAGCAGAGCCATCGGGCATGCTAGGTGTTGACCCATGGGAAAGGTGCCTACTACCAGCCGTCCTAGCTAGCGGATGGATCATTCTAGTGCCACCAACTTCCCCGATGACACCTTAGGAACGTGTCATTCTCATTATGTGCTTATATAATGCATCGTCTCATAAGGGAATCTTGTTGTAACTACTTATATTATATATAGGAATATAGAGGATCAGTAGAATGTGCTAGTTGTTGGAGTCCCTCACAAAAGTGTATACCTTGTAAGCATTGAGTATTATTTTATATAGTATTAGCAATTTATCTCCAAGATGTCTCCACTCTACGTTTCCTCTTTAAGTACTCTACTGTGTTGAGTCTCTCTGTGTGTGTTTGTCAACTGCTTTGTCAAATTCTAATCCAACTGGCGATCATGTGTTCACTATGATTTTCACTTATTTGAAGCATTACAAGTTCAAATTGGGTTCAGTTGGCTATCATGTTGCATTGGTTTAGTCCAACAACATGCTCCTTAAGCACCCATTGCCTACACAATAGGGTTGGATGGTCGTATCCATATAGTATAGAATCTCTTGATATAGTATGGATGGTCGTATCCATATAGTATAGAATCTCTTGATATAGATTCCTTACATTTAACAACTCTTGAACTTGTTCAAAAGAGTGCTTTGATGGCCATTTAAAGTCTACCACTTGACACAAAATTGGGAGGGAATATTTTTGCAAGAGATAACAAAGAAAGAAAAGTGCACACAAAACCAAACACAATGAGTCCAAGCATTAAAAAATGCTACTGATGTTCTTCACTATTCCTATACTTGAAGAACCATGTAAAAACAAGAGGAATAAAATCTTACTAAAGGAAAATGAGTGAATTAACCGACAGGGACAATGAGTCAATGCTAATGATGTTCTTCACCATGCAAGAACTACTCAAAGAACCATGTAAACAAAAGGAATAAAAGCTTAAAAACCAAAGGACAATGAATCAGTGTAACCAATAGTGTCCTAAATAGTAAAAAATAGAATCATGAGTTTTACTTATGTTTTTGATTTTATGTACTCTTTAAGTACACTCTATGCCTTGGAGGGTGAAATATGTTTACTATCTAGATGGGTGTATGTAGAAATATAGTGGGTCATATTCCAAGTACTTTAAATATTAACATGAGCTTTCCATGTCTAAAATCCAATGCTTGGAGCATTATATATATATATATAATTACCTCTTTTTGTTTAATTTCTTATTTGGATAAATCTATTGATGAGTGGAGATAATGTGGGATTTGAAATACTACACTTTTTATGAACTTTCACTAGAGCACATTATAAAAAGGACTAGATTTTACTAAAACTAAGATTAATTACAATACTAAGGTAGCAAGGCTTTGATTCTTATAAAGGAAGTTAATATGGGGCTCACTAAGTAGTTTGGATTTAGTGGCACTTGAATGATCAAATATGTGTACCAAGGTAAAATAACATGCCATCTTTAGTATTGTGTTGGAGTCTCTTCTTGAAATAAATATACACATGAAGATGTTCTCATCTTAGATCCAAAAGCTAGCCAAAAGATAAATCATGTGAGTAAGATCAAACTTATTCTTAAGTATAGGTGTAATTATCAAAACTCATGGGATAATGAAGGATACATACATGAGAGGAATTTCCAAGAGTAAAAATATAATTTTCATGGGATAATGAAGGCTACTTTATAAGATATTTACAAGAGAGGAATTTCCAAGAGTAAGAATGTAATTTTCATGGGATAATAAAGGCTATTTACAAGAGAGGAATCTCAAAGAGTAAGAAGATCTAATTAGAGTTGGCACTTGCTTGGGGTAATCATAAGAAATATATTCAGCCAACGCCCCACCCTTTAGTAGGGGGTTCACCCATGAGTATCTAAGATAATTAGAGTTGGCACTTGCTTGGGGTAATCATAAGAAACATATTCAACCAAACCCCCCACCATTTAGGGGGCTCACCCATGAGTATCCAAGATAATTAGAGTTGGCACTTGCTTGGGGTAATCATAAGAAACATATTCAACCAAACCCCCCACCAAGAGTATCTAAGATATCACACATATGTGTCCATAGAAGAGGTTATGATTATCATGGTTACGAAGAAAAAACTAAATGCATAAGAGAGTTCTAAGTTAAAACATCACAAAATATATTTAGCCAACCCCCCACCCTTTAGGGGGCTCACCCAACCATGAGTATGTATGATATCACATATGTGTTTAATAGTAGGGGTTATGACTTTCATGGCTACAAAGAAAACCAAAGAGAGTTCTAAGTTAAAAGATGACAATATTTGTAGGTTTGGAT